>NC_133666.1:390562421-390862421 GCF_037893015.1 Macrotis lagotis
AAGTCTAGAGTCTAATTCTAGAACTATATCCAGAAGAAATCATAAAAAATGGGAAACTTCTAATTCTAGATCTGTATCCAGAAGAAACAGTCCTAACTGTTCCAAAATATTCATAGCAGCTCTTTTTTTGGTGGCAATGAAATGGAAACTAAGGGGATGCCTATCAATTGGGGAATGCCTAAACAAGTTATAGTAAATGAATACTATGTATTATTTTTATTATTATTATTATTATTGTTGTTGTTGTTGTTCTTTAAGAAACCATAAATAGTTGAATTCTAGAGAATCATGGAATGACTGACAGGATCTGATGATGAGCAAAGGGAGTAGAACCAAGAAAACAATATACACCTGAGTAACATCATTGTGAGATAATCAACCTTGATGGAAGCAGCTCTTCTCAGCACTTCAGAAAGCTAGGACAACTGTCTTAGACTGGCTATGGACAATGTTATCCCTATCCAAAGGAAGAAAAACAAAACAAAACAGACACACACACACACACACACACACACACACACACACACACACACTACATCAGAATCTGATGAACACTTTTAAAATAATCTCATATGTATCTCTTTCCCTTAATCTTAATTCCTCATACTGAAAATGACTAATCTGTAAATGTTTATCAAAAATATGTTATATACAATGCTAACCTGACTGTTTACCACTGAGGGGACGGGGATGGGAAGGGAGGATGGAAGGAAATTTTGTAACTTAAAAATATTTATGTTCATATGGATAAAAAAACAAATAAACAAATTTTGAAAATTAAAAATATATACATGTACATATGGATAGTTTGTTTTTAATTTAAAATGAGCATGTGTACCAAAGAGAAATGGGCACACAAGTGGGGCAGGAAAAAGAAACAAATGAATGACAAATAGCATCATCAGTATAATAATGATTTAGCTATTATGATTAATCCAGTGATATAAGACAATTCAAAGTGCATGTAGTATTCTATCTACATACTATATATAGTATATATTTGTTCATTTTATTTGATGGTTTGTTGCAATGGGGTTAATATGAAAATAAATTTTACATGTTTTCACTTGTAGATTCACATCATAGTTTTGTCTTCTCAATAGTTGGGTAAATTGTAGGGATTTTAAATGTTAAGAACTAATGTTTTTAAATAATAATAATTTAATTAATAATTTATATGCCTATTGTATTTATTTAATTTAACAATTAATCATAAAATATTTATTTTCAATTTTTAAATTAATTAATATAAATATAAATAAAATAATAATTTTGGAAAATATGACCACAAAATTTATCAATCATCAATGGTTTTGGGATAAGTTACATTTCATTTTTTCTGTTACTGAAACTACAACTACCTATTAATTTGAACATCCAATGTATGACACTTTGTAGAGCACTGAATGGAGTATCACATCTGTATTTTATAATTATTTAATATAATTATATTTTAAACATGTATATAATATGTTATTTATATTTATATAAAATTATATATAATTTTAAGATTTATATAATAATTTAAAGCAAATATTTATAAACAAATTCTTTTATTTACAAATTATTTTTTCCAATTAAATTTCCAATTTAAAGCTAGTTTTCACCATTTACTTTTGTAAGATTTTGAGTTCTACATTTTTCCACCCCTCTCCCTTCCCTCCTCCAGCACCATGACACTGAGGAAACTATATAAATTATACATGTACAATCACATTTGTGATATTTCCATATTAGTCATGCTGAAAAAAGAAGTCTCAGAACAAAAGGAGAAAAAATGTGAAAGAAAAAAATAAAACAAAATTTAAAAATGGAAATAATACACTTAGACCTACATTCAGACTCCACATTGTTTTTTTCTCTAGATGTGAATGACATTTCCCTCACAAGTCTTTTAAAATTATCTTTCTTCATTGAACTGCTGAAAGGATCTAAAGCTAAAATAGCTCACCATCAAACAACGTTTCTGTTGCTGCTCAACATCAGATCATGTAAACCTCTCCAGTATTTTCTGAATCCACCTGCTTATGATTACTTGCATAACAATAATACTCCATCACATTCATATATCATGATAAAGAGCTGCTATAAATATTTCTGTACATATGTATCTTTTCTCAATTTTATGATCTCTTTGGGATATGGTATTATTTAGGAATGGTACTACTGAATCAATGGTTGCAACCAATTTAGTAGTACTTTGGCCATAGTTCCAAATTGGTCTCCAGAATCACTAGTTCAATTTCTACCCCCAACAACAGTAAAATACCTTAGCTATTGCAAAGTACTTTACATAAATGATCTAATTTAATGCTATTTACATTATATTATTATAATGAATAATATAACAATGCCATAAGGTCATCATCATATCCATATTTCACAGGTAAAGAAACTGAAGCAGAGATGAATGATTCCCACAAAGTTAATAGGTATCCAAGTCAGTTACAAACTCAGTATTGTGCTCTGCACTATGCCAGTTTTCTGAAGAATGAAATATTTAAGGAGCATTTTAATTTATATATGTTTCAGTATTAGCCCCCCCAAAATAATCTTTGTTACAGAAAAATTAAAGTTCTGACTTATTTGATGCTGCTTTAACTGAGAATACATGATCAGATGCCCCTTCATAATCATTTTATTTTAAATGCTCATCATATTTTATATAGTTAATACAAATTCTGACTTTTTAATTCGGATTATTCACTCATTTTGTCAGCATTTATCAAGTTCCTATTATGTGATCCATATCCATTAAGATATCCAGATCAAATGAAACCGTTACTACCTTCGGGGAGTTTACATTGTACACAAATATAAGTGATAGAAGATATAATCACCTGTTCTCCTTAGTTGTTGTTTTAGAGTTGTGTAATGAGGCATTAGCATTGAATGGTGCAGTTTTCAAAAAGAAACCACTCATTATCTATCTTACCTTTTTATGTCTTGCTAATTTCCTTTCACACTGAATAGTTCTGTCTCCATTAAAAAGTAATTAAATGTTCAGAAAGTGTTTGCTTGTCCTTATAGTAGTTTTTACAAAATACAAAGTAAAGTGGACATTAGACTATTACCTAGATATTTTTACTAATGGAGAGAATGAAACCAAATAATTCAGTTTCTAAAACTACTTCGGAAGTTTTGGAAGTATCTAGTAAGGATTCTCACAATTAATGTAAGCAAATAGTTGTCAGAATGTTCTTAATGAATTAATTTGATTTTATTATTCAGTAAGGTTTTATTGTCTTTGGATTAACAGCTACAGTGAGTAGGGGAGAACATAGAATAAAAACAAAACTTTCCTCTTTTGACTAAAGGGAATGGAGAACAGAGTAAGAGTCTTCAATTTTCAGACAGTTTTCTTGACTTTAACTGCGAATTTTGAAGGCATAGATAGCAGAGCAGAATAGAGTAAAGCGTAAAGTTACCCTTACCCTTTCTAAACTGGTCGATTCTTCTTGCAATTTGTTTGCCAGATTCAATTGCAATAAAATTGATTCCTTTTTCCCCTTAAACAAAAGACTCTCCAGAGTTTGATTTAATGTGTTTACAGTAAACCTTGAAAATTTCAATTATTGAGTAGGTAAAGGTACTGACATCTCTAAATTTTAATAAAAACCTAAGCCATCAGCAGGTACTAAACATGGTTGAGAGGGGAAGTAAAAATGTTTCTGAGGAGCTTGTTGCTCTTAAAAAGGCATTGAAGTAAATCAATAATTTTGTACTTCAACTACTGAATAAAGACACTGCTTTTCTTTGGTAGCATTTACAGGAAAAGTTTGAGGTCAACTGAATGGCCTCCAAACAATTGTTTGCCATTCATACACAGTACTTTCCTGTACACAATAGCAAAATCTCTCATAATGTTGATTTATAGACGCACTTAAAAAGTGCAATTGAAAAGAGTGTTCTGTGGGGTGAGTGGCTGCTAAGGGTGGAACAATCGGAGAGAAAGCCTTCAGCTCCTTGTCCTCCTGTCGAGAATAGATAGTTATATCAATGTAAGCATTTGGAGGTCCAGATTTCACTTTATGTACTGCTGTGTTTAATGTTTATGCCCTAGCTTTATTCCTTTCATATTTTAAATAGCATTTTCCAGGATGAATAGTCTTTAATATATAACTAGTTTAATATGGGGACTGAATGCTGTGATGTGAATGACCTATATAGATGCAATAGCTCCTACTATTGCAAGGTTCCTTATGGGAAGGTGAGAGACTGGAGAAGCAAAATGAATGAAATTTATATTGCCATGTGCCCCCAAATAACTGGAATTTTTCCAGCAGTATTTTTATTTGTTTTGTTTTGTTTTAAGAATATTTCATAAAGTGGTAAACCAAATTCAATTATAGTAATACTTCAAGACCATCCAATATGCATGCTGAGTTCATATCTATTCGTAGTACCTAGCTGTGGGAATGTATTAAGTGTTAACAGTTTTGAACCACAGAGTACATGCCTTATTTTAAAAGCAAACTCAATAATAAATTAATATCCTCACTGAAAAGTCAGATCTACTTGTTTTTAAATATATATTTAAAAATTATACTAAATTCACATTTCTTAAATAGCTATTTCTTGAGCAAGAATTATGTAAGTGTGTTAGAGAGACACAAATGGGAGGGAGAGAGAGTGGGAGAGAGAGAGAGAGAGAGAGAGAGAGAGAGAGAGAGAGAGAGAGAGAGAGAGAGCTCAGAACTTCTTTTACTGGGAAATGATGAATTACTAATTACAGAGGAAAAAGCAAAAAGATATTAATATATTTTGTTAAAATCCCTTAGAGCAGTATATTTTGTAGAGTAATAGACTAGCTATCAAAAGACCTGAGTTAAGTCCCTGCCCCTGATACAAAACAGTTGTGATTATACAAAGTCTTTGAACCTAAGTCATATCTCTTAAATGGACCTAATACTAGTGATATAATAAACCTCAAAGGATTGTCATGATGGTGCTTTATTTAGTACTTCATAAACCTTATTGTGTGAATAATTTCTTCCTAAACACCTGCATTTATCATTATCTTGAAGATCATGTGTTTATTTCCATTAATCAGGATGCTCTTTGTTGCTTATTTTGAACCAAATACTAGTATAAACTATCATAACTAAACAGATATTGCTATCATAGGAATCATGACATTTCTATAAACAAGAGCTCATATTTATGTATGATTTGAGATTTTAAAACAGATTTTCATATATTATTTGATCTTAGAGTTCCAACTGTGCATGATAATTGCTTTTATAATCTACATTTTATAAATGAGGAAGGTGAAACTGAGGGAAGTTTAGTAACTTTCCCAGGAATATAAAACAACAAAGTGTTTGATCTAGATTTAAAATCAGTTCATTCTGACTCTATATTGATAATTTTATTCACTGAGCCACTTTGCTATACAGCATTTGTAAGCTGAAATAGTTTAAAATAGATAGTTACATTTGATATTTAAAAAATTATTTTCCAGAAGTTATAGAGGTTACTTATTAATAGCTAATAGCTAACATTTTATGTAATATCTATGATATGCCAAACACTATATAAGTAAAAATTTTAAAGGTTATCTAATGTGATCTTCCTAACAACACTAGGGGTATGTGTTAGCTATTGCAGCAAGGTGATGCAGTAGAAGAGTGAGGATTGAAGTCTAGATGTCCTAAATTCAGTTCCAGCCTGAGACACTTTCTATAAGTGTATCACCCTGGGCAAGACTCTTAACTTCCATTAGTTTTACTTTCCTCATCTGAAAAATGGGAATCATAGCATCTAGTTTCCAGAGAGAATCACTGAGATAATATTTTTAAAGCGATTGACATATTGCCCAGTATATAGTAAATTCTTTATAATATTAAGTATTGTTATTATCAGTAGACCAAGGCTAGATAGAAATATTTACTATAGGTTGTGCTATCCTGGAAGAACCAATACAGTAGCTCATTTATAAACCATTACCGTGAGACAACTAGGTTGCCCTGTGGATATAGCACTGGCCTTGGAATCAAGAGGACTTGAGTTCAAATCCAACCTGAAATACTTAATAATTACCTGGTTGTGTGACCTTGGGCAAATCACAACCCCATCGCCTGCAGAAAACCAAAATAAATAAATAAATAAATAAATAAATAAATAAACTAACTAACTAACAAATAAATAAATAAGTGAATGAATGAATGATTAAATAAATGAATGAATGAATAAATAAATAAATGAACAAACAAGTAAATAAATAAATGAGTGAATAAACCATTACAGTGCCTGATATTAGAATTTTAGTCCAGGAGTTACAGGTATGTCTACAAAGAGAAAAAGCAGGAGTATATTTTCTTCTGAGCTTTTGGCAAAGTAAATATATTATTAGTGCTAGATACACATAAAAGTACACCTCTTAAATGTACCATATATGTCTTCCCTATCCTTTGATATCCTCTCTTAACAGAAGAGTCCAGTCAAGTAATGCTTAGAATCAATAATTATATAGCTAGTAAAACTCCATTCTAATATAAGCTTCTTTCTCCCTTTGCCATGTAAATGAGTACAGATTAAGCTGCTCTAACCCTTGAGAACATGGTGAAGAGTAGAGTTTAATGGGATAAAATTACTCTATATCCATTCCTCTATAGTAATGGGAAAAATCCACAGAACGTAAATTGAGTTATCTCTGTTGTATAAAGTAGTTTGGCCATGGCTGGAATCCAAAGATCTTTTTTACTGTCTTACATTTCTGTCCTTAGCAAACATTATGAGTTTAGAAATGAGAATATAGGTAATGACTTGAGTTTGGACTGAGTTGGAAAAGGAATCAGGGGTCATCTGATCTAACCTGGACATGATAAAGAATTCCTCTACAACAGAATCAACAAGTACTCTTTCAGTCAATTCTTGAGGAGCAAGAGGTAGGGGGAAACCTACTATCTCAACTAAGTTCATTCTTTTTTTTTACAATTGGTCTAATTGTTTCAAAATGATTCCCCACATATACAAATACTTAGAATTTTTCTCTCTGTAAGTTCCTACTATCATTTCTAATTCAGTCTTGTGGAGTCAACAAGTTGCATCTACAAGTGATTTGCTTTAAATTGTTCAAGATGTTATTATGTTTAAGTTCACTTTTCTTCAGATGAAACATTTCAAATGCCTTCAAATGGTTAATGATCTAGAAGCCCTCTGTCATCATCAATATTGTTTTCTGGATGTATTCTCCTTATTAATGAATTTTCCTCAAATGTCTCAGCCAGATTTGAACCATTTTAGACATCTGATTCAGGAGAAACCTCTAGGAGGAGGAATAAGTGAATGTGAATAAGTGAATTGTGCTCACAAGCACAATTCTGACTATATCTCATATAATAAAAAAATACATATCCATTGACAAGATATTTTCATATTAATGACAAGTGTTTACATCACAATGTAGATACACCCAAGTCTAAGGATGCTCTTTTCATTTTTAAACTCGATTGATTAAAGCAGTACTACAGTACTACTATAAAATGTAATCGCCACTGAAGGGGGCATATTGGTCACTTTTAATTGGAGGAATCAGTAGATTGTTTAATAAAATGTAAAATAATGCATTTAGTAATTTAATCCAATAAATTAAGCATTTATTCAATATAAAACACTAGGCTGGTATTAGCATTATAAAGATAAAAATAGGAACATAATACCTGCATTCTAGCAACTAAAAATCTGGTGGGGGAATAAAATTATATAGATGTACATATATGTACAAAGGTATAGTCATATCAATATATCTATATCTATATATGGAGCTCAAAATTTATTGAAGAGATAATATGTAAATAGTTATATATCAACAAAATGTATTCTAAATAATTTGTAGTTAAACAGAGAGAAGGTTTCAGAATTAAAGGTATAAATATTTTTTAACAAGTTGGGGCTTTAGTTATCACCTATGCAAGTTCTCCATAAAGTAGTCGTTTTGGCAACCATACTTTTGATATTTGAATATGAGGGCAGTCCATTAAATTTGTGTTCTCTGTGGTAAAATTTGAAAGTTTGATAATGTAGTTCAAGAAAGGATCTCAGTGTCTAGTATCTTATCCTAAGAGATGACTTTCAGAATTTTTCTAAGACTATTTAAATGAAAGCAATTCAGGTTCCTGGGATAGCATAGATATGGTGTCAAGGTTTCACAGGCATACAACTATGAGGTCAGCATAACAGCTCTGTAGAACTTAAGTTTAGTGGTTAATTTAAATATTAGATATCTTTTCTCTCACACACTTTTCTTTAGAACCTTCCAAACACTGAGATAGCTCTGGCAATGTATATCAACCTCATATCAATGTGTATATCTCTAGAAAGTATTCTGCCAAGGTAAGTGAACTTATCCATAATATTCAGAACTTCTACATTAGCTGTAGCTGATAGCTCCACATATGGATGGTATGGTACTGGTTGAGGGAGTTCCTGTATTTTCCTGTTGTCAATTGTTAGGCTAAAATTAGACTGAGAAGCAGAGAATCAATCAATGCTTTGTAGTATCTCAGCTCCAGAGGCTACGCTGAGTGTATAATTAGCTGTAAGCAAAAACTCATGTGCCAACATTCCCTCCAGTTTGGTCTCAGTTTGTCACCTTTGCAAGTTGAAAGATTCACCTTTTGTGTGGTAGCTGAACTTGAAGCTATGTTCATTCTCACTGAAGGTATTTGACAACATGCCTGAAAACATCATGTTTAAAAGCACAGGAGCAAATAAAACCTTGTTTTACTCCCTTGGTGACTAGGCAAACGAGAAAGCATCGTCCACTTTCCTGAACCCAGGAAAGCATGCTGTCATGAAGTTGACATTAGAATACTATGAAATTTTTCAAGTAAGAAAATTTTGATATAATTTTCCTTAAGTTTTCATGACTGACAGTATGAGACCTTGGTCAGATCTATAAATATGGCATATAGATGTCTTTTCTGCTCCTGGCATGTCTTTTGGAGGCATCAGTCATCTAACACCATATTGACTATTCCACCCCCCTTTCTGAAGTCACACTAGATCCTAGTTAAATGACTATTTTCCAGGTGCATGATCGGACTATAAAGGAGGACTCTGGTAAGAATTACACCAGTAATGATAAAGTGAATAACATCCATTTGATTGTCACAGGAAAAATCTATTCTCTTTGGCTTTTTAGAGATAGACAATGGAGGTGGTCTTGAGCTCCAAGAGCAAGGGAGTGAAACATCTAGAGCCAGCATACAAGGTCTGTTAAATCATTTGGTCTCTCACTGCCAAGGCAACTGTAGATGGGATTCAAAATGCAAAAAGTCTAGGAGCTTTTTAGCAGGCTAATTTTTAAGTTGATAATTTTGACTGACCTGCAAATGGTATTATAATTATGCGAATGGGCCGTGACAGAATGGTTTGCCACCCCTGTCCTGGAGATAACCCCCCTTAGGCTATATAAACTGGAAAATTTCAGTAAGCTTTGTATGAGCAATATACTACAAACTGCTTAAATCTCAGCATAAATAGAAACAGTACTAGGTGCTTGCCACATCAAAGGAGACTAAAGATATTCAAAGCATTTTCAATGGGAATTTCAGCTAGGGAAGGATCAACTTCAACAATTATGGTCAGTCAACCCATTTCTCTAGGAGCATCTCCTTAATTTTCAATTCTTCACCACTTCAAAATAGAGTTACTATAATATTTTTGAACATGTGGGACTTATTTTTTATTAAATTTCTTTTGGTATAATAATAATCTAATTTCATTGCTCTTTGATCATAGTTCTGTATTGCTCTCCAGAATGGTTGGATTCAGTTCACAATTCCAACAAAAAGGCATTAATGTTCCAGTCATCCAACAACCTCTCCAACATTGATCATTTTCCCTTTTAGTAATTTTAGCCAATCTGATAGGTGTGAGATAGTTATTGTTTTCATTTGTATTTCTCTAATCAATAATGATGTGGAGCATGTTTTCATAAGATTATATATAGCTTTAGTTTATTTGGAAACTGCTTGTTCATATTCTTTGATCATATTTCAATTGGGGAATGACTTGTAACCTGATACATTTGATTCAATTCTCTATACATTTTAGACATGAGATATAGTTATCAGAACCATCAGCAGTGAAAACCATTTCCCAGTTTTGTGTTTTCCTTCTAATCTTGACTACATTAGTTTTATTAGGGCAAAGACATTTTAATTTAATATAGTCAAAATAATTCATTTTGCATTTATTACTTGTTTGTTCATAAATTTCTCCCCTTTCCATAGATCCAAAAGATAGAATACTTATAGATCTGATAATTAATCTATGATATCACCTTACTATCAAGTAATTTTGAAGACTGTCACTTTATAGTATAGTTTTATATTTGGAGCAGCTAAGTCCCCTTCCTTGGCAAATTTTTTCTCATCTTGACTTGTTGCCACTCCAGATGAATATTGTTACTACTTTTTCTACCTCTGAAAAGTAGGGGGTATTTTTCATTCTTTTTTTTTAGGTTTTTTTTTTTTTTTGGTAAGCAAATGGGGTTAAGTGGCTTGCCCAAGGCCACACATCTAGGTAATTATTAAGTGTCTGAAACCGGATTTGAACCCAGGTACTCTTGATTCCAGGGCCGGTGTTTTATGCACTATGCCACCTAGCTGCCCCCTAAAGTAGGTTTGAATAATTTGATTGGTATGGCACTGAACGAATTATTTAATTTGAGTAGAATTGTCATTTTTAATATATTAACTTAACCTAACCATTAGCAATTGCTGGTTTTCCAAATGTTTAGATCTGATTTGTTTGAAAAATATTTTGGAATTGTGTTCACACATTTCCATGGTTTACTTTGGGAGATAGATTACCAAGTATTTTATGTTGTCTATAGTTACTTTAAATGGAATTTCCCTTTCTTTTTCCCTTGGACTTTGTTGTTCATATACAGAAATTATGCTGATTTATTTGAGTTTATTTTATATCCTGCTTCTCTGTTGAATTTGTTAATTGTTTCATGTAGCTTTTAATTAATTTTTTAAGATTCTCTAATAAACTAACATATCATCTACAAAGAGTAAAAGTTTTGCTTCCTCCTTGTCAGTTGTAATTCCTTCCATTTCTTTTTCTTCTCTTGCTAAATCTAATATTTCTAATACTGTATTGAACAGTAGAGGTGATTATGGGCATTTTGATCTTATTGGAGATTTGATCTCATTAGAAATGCTTGCGGCACTTCGGTGGCACAGTGAATAGAGAACTGGCCCTGGTGTCAGGAGAACTTGAGTTCAAATGTGACCTCAGACACTTAATAATTACCTAGCTGTGTAATGTTGGCAAGCCACTTAACCCCACTGCCATCTGGAACCAAAAAAAAAAAAAAAGAAGGAAAGAAAGAAAGAAAGAAAGAAAGAAAGAAAGAAAGAAAGAAAGAAAGAAAGAAAGAAAGAAATGCTCCTAGTTTATTACCCTTGTATATAATATTTGTTGATGGTTTCAGATAGATACTGGATATTGTTTTAAGGAAAACTCAATCCATTCCTAAACTCTAGTTTTTTTTTAATTGAAAAGGATGGTATATTTTGTCAAAAGATTTTTTAGCACCTTTTGAGATAATCAAATTATTTCTTCTGGTTTTGTTATTGATATTTCCAATTATGTTAATTGTTTTCCTAATAATGGACCATCCCTGCCTATGTGGTATAAATCCTACCTGATGATGGTGTATTATCCTAATAATAACTTGTAATCCATTTGCAAAAACTTTAAGATTTTTGCATCAATATTCACTAGGGAGAATTGTCTGTGA
Source organism: Macrotis lagotis (assembly GCF_037893015.1). Taxonomy (NCBI): domain Eukaryota; kingdom Metazoa; phylum Chordata; class Mammalia; order Peramelemorphia; family Peramelidae; genus Macrotis; species Macrotis lagotis. Next base: position 390,574,183 of record NC_133666.1, read on the forward strand.
TTTTCTTTGTTATTTCTTTCAGCTTAAGGTATTCAGCATTATATTGTTGTCATAAAAGTAATTTGGCAGAACACCGATTTAAAAATAGTTTATATAAATTGGAAATAATTGTTCCATAAATGCTTGCTAGAATTCACTTGTAAACCCATCTGGAACTAGATACTTTTCCTTAAGGGGTTTATTTCTGGTTCCTTCAATTTCTTTTCCCGAAAGGGGGTTATTTATGTATTTTATCTCCTCTTCTGTTAATCTGAGTAGGCCATGTTTTTGTAAATATTCATTCTTGCACTCATGTTGTCAAATTTATTGGCATACAGTTGGGAAAAAATAGCTGCAATTATCTCTTTAATTTCCTTTTCATTGGTGGTACATTCATCCTTTACATTTTTCACATTGGTAATTTGGTTTTCTTTTTTTATCAGATTAACTGTTTATCTATTTTATTGTATATTTAATAAAACAAACTCTTAATTTTATTTATTAACAGTGCATTTTTGCTTTCAATTTTATTAATATCTCTGATTTTCAGAATTTCTAATTTGATATTTAATATGGGATCTATAATTTGTTTTATTTCTCGTTTTATTAGTTGCATACCCAATTCATTGATCCCCTCTTTCTCTATTTTATTCATATAAATGTTTAGAAATATAAAATTTCCTCTAAAATCTGCTTTGACTGTATCCCATAAATTTTGATATGATATCTCATTGCTGTCATTTTCTTGGATGAAATGTTATTTCCACGATTTGTTCGAATGCTCATTCTTTAAAATTAGGTTATTCAGTTTCCAATTAACTTTTGGTTTATCTTTCCCTAGCCTCTTTATTATGTGTAATTTGCATGAATATTGTAGCAGCATGCCTTTCTGCATTTGATTATAAGGTTTTTATGCCCTAGTACATGGTTAATTTTGGTATAGTTCCCATGTACTGCAGAGAAAAAACTGTATTCTTTTTTAACTCCATATAGTTTTCTCCAGTGTTCTAAGATTTAATTCATCTTCTTAACTTCCTTCTTGTTTATTTTGTGGTTAGATTCATTTTATTCCAAGTGAGTCAGGTTGAGGTTCCCCACTCAGAAAGTTTTCCTGTTTATATCTCCTTGTAATTCATTCAACTTCTCCTAAAAGAATTTGGATGCTCTATCGTTTGATATATATGTATGCCTATGATGCTTTTGCTTTTTCTGAGATTAGGATTGTTCCCCCTTATTTTACTTCTGCTGAAGCATAATATATTTTCTTCCGGCCTTTTACTTTTTACCCTGTGTGTATCTCTCTGCTTCAAATGTATTTCTTGCAAACAGCAAATTGTAGAATTCTGGCTTTTAATCCATTCTGCTTTTTGCTTCTACTTTATGGGGGGATTCATCCCATCCAATTTACAGTTGAGATTACTAATTCTTTATTTCCTGCCATACTATCTTTCAACATATATTCTTTCCTCTTATTCCTACTCAACAAAATTTTGCTCTCTTTCCACTTTAACTTTTCTTTTAAATTTTAGCTTTAATTTTACTTTTACCTTCACCTTCCCTTTTATCAGTTCCTTCTTCCCTTTTCTTTTGGGCATCTTTTCTAATAATTCTTCACACCAGGAGGTGAGCAGTGCAGTCCTTAAAAGCCTGCTTTTACACCCAGGGGACTGTTGAATCCTACTGCTGTTTTCAGTGAGAAGGAACCTTATGACCTAGCTCTATCAAATAATTTTGGTAGTTTGATTAGTATGATACTGAATAAGTAGATTAATTTAGGTTGGATTGTCATTTTTATTACATTAGCCCTACCAACCCATGAGTAATTGATATTTCATCAGGTATTTAGATATGACTTCATTAAAGTGAAATATGTTTTGTATTTGTGATCATATAGTTCCCTGGGTTCATCTTGATAGACTCCAAAGTAATGTATATTGTCTAGAGTTAATTTCAATGAAATTTCTCTTTTTACTTCTTGCTGCTAAGTGTTGTTGATAAGATATAGATATCCTGAAAATTTTTGTGCTTTTGTTTTACATCCTGCAACTTTGCTAAAGTTGTTAATAGGTTCTAGCAGTTTTTAGTGAATTTTACTAAATTTGTGAAATACACCAGCCTATCATCCTATTATCTCCAAAGAGTGAGAGTTCTTTCCTCTTTACCTATTCTAAGTCCTTCACTTTCTTTCCTTATACTTAAAACTAACACTTCTAGTCCAATATTGAATAATAGAGGTGAAAATGGTCATCCTTTTTTCACTCCTGATCTTATTATGATCTTATTGAGTTTATTCCCTTTACATATAATGCTTGATGATAGTGTTAGTTAGATATTGCATATCATTTTAATGGAAGCACCCTTTGTTCTTTGGTTCTCTAATATTTTTATTAGAAATTTTTGCTGCATTTTCTCAAAAACTTTTTCAACATCTATTGAGAAAATCAAATGATTTCGCTTAATTTTATTATTAATGTTATTGATATAGTCAACTATGCTGATAGTTCTCCTAATGTTGAAATATCTCTATATTTCTGCTATAAATCTAGTTCTATAACATTATATTAAAATGGTAATACATTTCTGTAAATATTTTTTGATATTTCATCTAAAGTTTTGTGTCAATATTCATTAGGGAAATTGGTTTATAATTTAGATTCTCTATTTTAACTCTTCCAGGTTTAGGCATCTGCACCCATCTTCAGTAACAGAAGTAATCTGCTTATTTCTTTGCTTATTTTTTCCAAATAATCTATATATACACCCCCACACACACATATATATATATATATATATATATATATGTACATGTATATGTATACGTATGTATGTGTACATATACCTTTATATATATTTGGAATAAGTTATTCTTGAAATGTTTGTTAGAATTCACTGAAGATATTCTTGTAAAATATGTTGATGACTTCTTCAATTTCTTTTTTTAAATGAGACTAATTAAGAATTTATTTCCTTTTCTGTTAATCTGCCTTTACTATGTGGATATATCTGCTTTAGATATGTTTCTTATAAATAATATATTCTAAGATTCTGGATTTTATTTAACTTTGTTCTCTGCTTCATTTTGGGGGCAGAGAATTCATGTAATTAACATTCACAATAAGGCTTTCTAACTGTGTATTTTCCTGCAACCTATTTTAACCTGTTTATAATTTTCTCTCTCTTTTTACCCTTTTCCTTTTCATTAATACTTTGTTTCTGACCACCACATCCCTCAATCTGTCCTCCTTGTTTTCAACCTATTTTTCTTTCTTTCTTCACTTCCTAATTCTCCCCTCTCCTCTATGAACCTCCCCTTCCCTTTTCTTTTCCTTTTCCACTCCTACTACATTATTATGTAAGATAAATTTCTAAATCCAACTGTTTTAAGTTATTCTCTCTTTGAACTATCTTTGAATTATTTTTTGATTAAAATAAGCAATGCTCAACCTCTCTCTGCTTTGCTCTTATTGTAATAGGTCCTTTGTATCTCGCCTAGTAATTTAATATACCCTATTATGCCTCCCATTTTCTTCTCCAGGTACAACAGGTTTTTTTAAAATAATCATACAAAAATCAACTTATACCTCTACCCTATGTCTTAGTAAACTCCTCCAAACTTCCTTAATAGAAGCATCTTAAGAATTATGAGTATTATCTTCCCATGTAGGGATGTAAACTATTTAATTTTATTGAATATTGATTTTTTTCTTTCTTCTTTACCTTTCTGTATCTCTTGATTCTTGCACTTGAAAACTCAATTTTCTGTTTAGCTCTGGTCTCTTCATCAGGAACACGTAAAATTCCTTCATTTCGTTGATTATTCATTTTTCCCCTGAAAAATTTTTTCTGGGTAATTAGCTTTTCAGTTATTCTTTGCTATTGAAGATGCTAAATCTTGTCTCATCCTGACGGTGACTCCCTGTTATTTGAATCATTTCTTTCTGCCTGCCTTCTGTATTTTCTCCTTGACTTTAAAATTCTGGAATTTGTTTAAATACTCCATAGATTTTTTCTATTTTACTTCTTTTAGCAAGTTATTAGTGAATTTTTTTTAATGATTCTTTTACTATCTGATTCTAAAGCAGTTTTCTTTGATAATTTCTTGAAAGCTGTTGTCCAGGTTCTTTTTTGTTTTTCTTTTAGCTTCCATATAGTCCAATAACTCTTAAATTTTCTGTTCTACATTCAGTTTCCAAATCAGTTGTTTTTCAGTGTATATTTTTCATTTTTCTTCTCCTTTTTATTTCTTCGATATTCTCTGGCTGATTCTTGGGGGACTCATAGAATCTTTTGCTTCCCTTTGCCCATTCTGATTTTTAAAATGTTGCTTTCAAGAACTGTCACTTTTTCCATTTGGTTAGTTCCATTTTTGATGGAGTTGTTTTCTTCAGTGAATTTTTTTTTCCATTTGACCAATTTTGTTTTTTAAGGAATTGCTTTTTTCATTCAATTTTTGTGCTTATTTTCCTAAGCTGTTAATTCTGCATAACTCATTTCTTTTCCCAGTTTTTTTCTAACTCTCTTACTTTATTTTTAAAATCTTTTTTGAGCTCTTCAGAGAGGTCTTTAGGATTTGAGACCAGTTCATATGAAATTCCACATGTAGGCAATTTGTTTTCCTCTTCTGAATTTTGGTTTTGAACTTTCCTATTGCAATACTAGTTTGCTATGATTGGAGCTCTTTTGGGGATCTTTGATCATTTTAAATAAACTAAACTGTCTAGAGAAAACTGACTGAAACTTCATGTGTTGCATATGAAGAGCCTGGTCACTAGTTTTTTTTTTTGTGTGTGTGTTTTTTTTTTAATTCTGGAGCCTTTTAATCCTAACAGCTGCCTACTGCACTACAGTGTGCAAGACCAATTGAACATGTTTTGTCATAGTTTTGGATCTCATAATTTGTTTTTGTTTTTTTTTACTGGAACTGCAGGCACACAACTGGTTTGTTTTGTCACTAACCTAAATAGACCAATCCAAGGATTAGGTTGCTGATCTCCTCTGCTTAATCCTCCTGATGGTTTTCCCATACCTAGCCTGACTTGGGCTGCACTCCCCTTTTACCCAAAAGAGACAGACCTTTCCTGAAGTCCTACTAAGATATTTTAAGCTGGAAATTTTTTTTTACTCCATCTTTTTTTATTGGCTCTTTTCCTAGCAAAAGCTAAGGCAACTTCCTGGATTCTCTTTGCCATCTTGTCTTGGGGTCAAAAAGCAGGTCTTTTTTTTCTTTGAACCAAAATCAATGAGAGTAAGATACAAGTAATTCTCACCCCCTCACAACTTTCCATTTACTAAAATATGTCCTTTGAACTTCTTCATGTAATATAACTTACCCTATTCTGTCTTCCCCTTTTATCTTCTGCCTGTACAAACGTTAGTTTCCATACTTCATTTTTTATAGCAACACTGTCTAAATACTCTCTAACTGTCCTACTAGAGATATAGATCGCAAGAGTTACAAGGATTGTCTTCATGTATAGTGATGTAAATAGGGTTTCATCTTTTTGAGTAGCATAGTTTTTATTTTCTTCCCTTTTTACTTTTTATCTATCTCTTGAATCTCATTCTTCAAAACTGAATTTACTCTCCAACTCTGGTCTTTTCATCAGAAAAATATGAGGGATCCCTATTTTGTTGAATGTTCATCTTTTCAAGTTACCGCTAGGATAATACACTATGACCACAGAGGATTTATACCAGGATTACAGGGTTGGTTCAATATTAGGAAAACTGTTAATATAATTGACTCTATCAATAACAAACCTATCAAAAATCATATGATTATCTCAATAGGTGCTGAAAACGCCTTTGACAAAACATAGCACCCATTTCTACTGAAAACAGTAGAGAGTATTGGAATAAAGGGATTGTTCCTTGGAATGATACACAGTATCCATTTGAAAGCATGAAAAAGCATTCTATGCAATGGGGATGAGCTAGAGACATTCCAAATAATATCAGGTGTGAAATAAGGATGTTCACTATCACCACTACTATCCAATATAGTATTAGAAATATAACCTTCAGCAATAAGAAAAAAAAAAGAAACTGAATGAATTAGAATTGGGAAAGAAGAAACAAAACTCTCACTCTTTGCAAATGACATGATGGCATAACTAGAGAATCCTAAAAAAAAATCTAAAAAACTACTAGAAACAATTGGCAACTTTAACAAAGTCACAGGATATAAAGTAAACCCACACAAATCCTCATCATTTCTATATATTACTAGCAAGATACAGCAACAAGAGATAGAAAGAGAACTCCCAGTAAAAGTAACTTCAGGTAGTATAAAATATTTAGGAGTCTACCTGCCAAGGCAGACTCAAAAAATTCTAGGAAAACAACTCCAAACCATTTCACACCAATAAAATCAGATTTAAATAACTGGGCAAACATCAGCTGCTCATGGTTAGGCCAAACTAATATAATAAAAATGAAAATTCTACCTAAATTAAAAAAACGTATTTAGTATCCTACCAATCAAAATTCCAAAAAAATTAGTTTAATGAATTAGAAAAAATATAACTAAATTCATATGAAGCAAAAAGTCAAGAATATCAAGGGATTTAATGACAAAAAGTGCAAAAGAAGATGGTTTAGTCTTACGAGATCTAAAATTATATTATAGAGTATCAGTCTTCAAAACTGTCTGGTCCTGGCTAAGAAATAGAGTGCAAAATATTAGGTGCAAAGAGACAGCAGGAAATGATTATAGTAATCTCCTGTTTGACAAAGCCAGACAACCTAGCTCCTGGGATAAGAACTCTCTGTTCTGTAAAACTGTTGGGAAAATTGGAAGTTAGAATGGCAGAAACTTCAATTAGACTACATCTCACATCCTATACCAAGATAATAGCAAAATGGGTACAGGATTTAGACCTGAAAGACAATATTGTAAACAAACTAGGAAAACAAGGAATAGTTTATCTGTCAGATCTATGGAAATGGAAGCAGTTTATGACCAAGGAAAAGAATGAGCACATCATTAAAAACAAATGAGAGTGTTTGGATTACATTAAATTGAAAACAATACTACTGTAACCAAGATCAAAAGAAATGTAACAAATTGGGAAACAATTTTTACAACTAGACTTTCTAACAAAAGACTAATTTATAAAATATATAGAGAACTGTTTAAAATTTATTTTTAAACCAGTCGTTAGTCAATTGACAAATGATTAAAGAATTTGAAAAGGCAATTTACAGATAAGGAAATCAAAGCTATCCATAGTCATATTAAAAATTGCTCCAAATTACTACTGATTAGAGAAATGCCTATTAAAGCATCTCTGAGGTACCACCTCACACCTCTCAGTTTGGCCTATATGAACAGAAAGAACAATTATCAATGTTGGAAGGGATGTGAGAAATCTGGGACACTAATACATTGTTGTGAACTGTGAACTCATCCAACTTTTCTGGAGAGAAATTTGTAATTTTCCCAAAAAGCAATAAAAATGAGCATACCCTTCAATCCAGCAATACCACTGTTGAGTCTATACCCTGAGGAGATCATGAAAAAGGGTAAAAATATCACTTGTACAAAAATATTTATAACATCCCTGTTTGTAGTAGTAAAGAATTGGAAATCAAGGGATGTACATCAGTTGAGGAGTGGCTGAACAAATTATGGTATGTGTATGTTATGGAAAACTATTGTTCTATTAGAAAGCAGAAAGGATGGGAATTCAGATAAATCTTACAAGACTTGCATGAACTGATGGTGAGCGAGATAAGCAGAAGCAGAACATTGCACACCATAACAGCAACATGGAGATGATGATCACTCTTAATGGACTTGCTCATTCCATCAATGAAATAATCAGGGACAATTTTAGGGTTATCTGTGACAGAGAATGCCATCTGTATCCAGAGAAAGAACTGTGGTGTTAAAACAAAGACCAAAGACTATTACCTTCAATTTAAAAAAAAAAAAAAGTTGTCTTACTGCATAATTTTGCTATGTCAAACATTTTATTTTTTTCCTCAAGTATATGTTTTTTTTTTTCTCAACTGATTCAATTTTGATCAATGTATAGTATAGAAACAATGTAAAGATTATCAAACTGTTTTCTGGGGGTGGGGGGAGGAAAGGGAGGCTGGGGGGAATTTTAAAATTCAAAACCTTACAAAAATGATAGGCAGAAAATACTGCTTATTATTGGAAAATAGATAAAATGTTTATTTAAAAAAAGAATATCCATCTTTTCTCCTGAAAGGTTATGCTAAATTTTTCTGCATAATTTATTCTTGGTTGTTGAACAAAACAATATTAATCCCTTTTCTATATAATATGCCTCCAAAAATTTTAAGGTATCTATCACAGTCTACTCCCCTCAGCCCTTACTAATATGAACACAATTCTTTTTTCCCTACAAATCATTCTCACATATCATAATATCATTTATCTTGGTCAGCTTTCTATAGAATCTAAAAGACTTTTTAAAGTGTTTCCTAAATGATAGCAGCAATCATTGATCTAAAAGAGGAAGAATACAGTTTAGTTATTGTCTTTGTAACAATTATAATTCTGTGTTTAATATAACTTGTGATAGCTGACATTTTTGCCTGATATTGTTGATTTATAATTTGCTTACAGTCCAATAAGAATACCACATTTGGGAACACGTTTTCTAAAGAAATTGATATATTTGTAGAGTTGATCAAAATTATCCTTCCTTTTTGTGAAGTTCTAGTTAGTTTTATACTATTCTTCTCCATTTTGGTATGCTTTATGTGAAAGCTAGAAAAGAACCAGGCAAAATTACCTCTATGATGAAATAGAAATATCAAGTATCAAGTGTTTCAGGTCAGTCCATAAGAAAACCTGAAGATCCAAATTAGCCATAAATCAGCATTTACTCAATGAACTTTTTTTACTTAGAATTATTACATCTAAAAAAGGACTGATTAAATAGGCCCTATTAATTCCCTTATGAGAAATTAAGAATCAGAGAAAATAAAGAAGGAAGTAAAGAATCAAAGAAGTATCTAATTATTAACCATCTAACTTATCAGATTTTGAAATGATCAAGACTTGTCATGAATTATTGATGGAGAGAGTGCTAAAGTAGAATGAATATTATCTAACTTAATTAATTAATCAGAATTAATGGAACACCAGGATTTGAATCCTATCTCTGTTGCTTAAAGCTATATTGCCTTAGGCAAGTCTTTTAAAGTTCCTAAAGCTCCATTATATCATTAAATCATTTTCAAAAGGAAAACTATAATTCATTGGATATTTTCTTCAAAGATTTGTTGTAAATAAAGGTCTTTTTAAAACATTAAAGTACAATAGAAAAAAATGAAATATCATTATGCAGACCTCTAGTGGTATAAGGTATCAATCACAAGGTAAGGACAATAAGTGAATTGAGATGTATTCTGTCATTTAAGCAGGACAAGGTCTTTCAAATTCAAATATTACTTATGACAGGAAGAAAATTTGAACTAATTTGCCTTCAGTTGATTATATTTTACAAAGGGGATTGGAAAATGCATTTGTCCTCTAAAGTAAAAGATAATTATTAAACTGGTTCTAGTTAAATTACAAGCAAATGAATGAGGTAATATTATATGTGTGTGTATATGCATATATATATACATATATATATATATATATATATATATATATATCTCATGCTATGCAGATAAAAGTTAATTTTTCAAAACTATATGTAAGGGCAGATAGGTTGCTCAGTGAATAGAACACTGGTCCTGGAGTCAGGAGGTCCTGAGTTCAAATTTGGCATCAGATACTTACTAATTACCTAGCTGTGTGACCTTGGGAAAGTCACTTAACCTCATTACCTTAAGAAAAAAGGAAAAGAAATTATATGTAATGAAAAAACCTGCAAAATGAAAAAATGGGAATTATTGCCTGCCTTTTTCACCTTGAGAAACTAGAGGTCACATAAGGAAAACCTCTTTTTCAAGCTCAAATAGCTTATAACTAGCAGAGTCAGTATGCATATTTAGAATTCTGGATTCCAAGTGTTTGGACACTAAACACACCACTTAGAGGGAAAAAAACTACAGATGCAAATACTGTATCTTTTACTAACTACTTGTTGACCCTAGTTGAATAAAATTCAATGCTTTTCATTTTTAGAGGTCATATCTAAAAGGTTGGCACTTAACACTATGAATTATTTTTCTAGTAATAACATTTGACATTTCTGATCATTACATTCACTTTGAAGAGGGAAATTATGGCATAGTACTGGACCCCTAGAGTCCCCAAGCACCCACATACACACACAATCAATACACATAAATACACACATACTCAAAAACACACAGTCACTGCCTTTCTATACAGATATGCAGAAACAATAAATGTATCATTACAGTTTTAGTTAATATCACTTACTTAACTGAGGAAAACACACACACACACACACACACACACACACACACACACACACAAATATATGACTATTTGAGGTGATGAGATGAAGAAAGTATAGTGAACCAGAGTGATCAAGGGAAAAGTTAACAAAGGTAGAAGAAAGATTGCCTAACTTGTGAATCTCCATTGAATCCTCTTCTTCTTCAACTGATTCTGAAACAATTTCCTATGTTTTGCAGAAGCACTAACAGTTTCTGATGAAATAGCTCTTTGATGACCTAATCTTTCATATTACTTCATGCTTTAAAGGAAACCCATCACCTTTTGTTAGTCCCTGAATTCCCTTTGAGTATTTACATAAGAGGGAGATATAAAATAATAACACCCTGAAAATTAAATATAAATTATTTGTTATTTTTGTTTAATTGGTCAGTCATATACAAACTCTTCATACTTTATTTGGGATTGCCTAGCAGAAATACTAGAGAGATTGTCCATTACCTTTTGTGGATCATTTTACATTGGAGAAACTGAAGTAAACAGGGCTAAGTTACTTGCCCTGGGTCACACAGTCAATGTCAGGTAAACTATGAATATAGGTCCTACTGCCTCCAGAGTATGTACTCTATCTACTGTGCCATTTAGCTGCATTAAGGATAAATTTTTATTGTTCATTAAAATTTAAAACTATAGAGGTAGAAATATTATAGCTTCCAGTCAATATATAATCAAACTGATAGAGCTTCATTATCACCATGGACAAATTTATTTAAATTAAATAAGCAATATTATTTTCAATAATATTATTTTTATGTCACAGTCTGATGCTTCAGAAATTAGGGGTGCTCCTGCATTTTTTCGGGATGTGTTAATGAAATATACATTCTAGTTGCTCCTATCAATCTGGAAAGGCTTTGAGGATAGACCAAAACTAAATATCTGTCAACAGAGGATCAGACTAGTTAATTTCAGAGTAGTTTATAATTAGATTGGATGCAAAATGATGATTTTTTATGGGTGAATGAAAGGATAAAGTCAAGTGATCTATGAACATAAGATCAATGAGCTATGAATAGAGCATGTGATACTATATACAGCACAATATTAAATCAGATATGGTTATTCCCATGTGAGAGTTTAAAATTTAAATAAACCCAAGAAACAATGGAAATATTTGTCATACATTGAGACATATGGATACATATATATTGTTTCTATTTCTTAAACTAGAATTATTATGAGTATAATCATTTTTTCCATCTGTACAAAAATTTAATGGTACTTACAGGAATAATGGCATTTGTGTGTGATTTTATGAAAATAATATGAAACACAGTATGTGAACATTTTTTAATACTGAAGTAAAATATAGCTTTCAGTGATTATTGATGGAATCATTATTTTTTTTTAATTAATATGGAAAAAGACAAGTGGCTATCAGGGATGATTTAAATTATGGGAGACAGGGAGCACTATCAAAATTACACTGTACTCTTTAAAAGGGTAAACATTTTACAACCAATAAACAACCTATGTCTCATATTTCAACATAGATAGGAAACAAAAATATTAATTCCCATTTCCTTCTGTGTCTATTGATTAGGAAAGTAAGAGTAACATGAAATCTTATACAATATTAAGCAACTTTTAGGTTAAAAGTATACTTCCCTTTATGAATAAACAGCTTTAAATGTTTTGCTCCATGGGTTGTTCATAATGATTTTTTTAAAGCATTCAAATAAGCTATTTTAAATGTCCTATTTAAATATGACAGAACATGAAGATAGAGAGAATGAATGTAGGAATACAAATGTCTCTCTGTGTTTGTGTTTGTTTGTGTGTGTGTGTGTGTCTGTCTAAATGTATGTCTCTCTGTCTCTGTTTCTCTGTCTCTCTTCCTATCTCTGTCTCTGTCAATCTGTCTGTCTCTCATTTCAGAAGTAGTTTCCTCAAACACTATTTACCTTGGTCTTGTTTGGTATAATCTGAATATTTATTTATTTCATGAAACATAAATGACCTATGTAATACTTCACCATTTTAAATAAACTTTAATCTAGTGTCAAGAGATATATGTAGCAAGTAATTATGAAATGTTTCTATTATGTGTCCTGTGGGAGAGCAGAAATAAAGATACTAAAGTTTAACATTTCTTTAATGCCAGAGCAGCTTTCCAACTAGCATTTATTCTCTGTTTTAAATGCTTAGTAAAAAGAAATCAATGGAAGCCATTTTTCTTTTACATTGGTTATCAGGGAAGGTACCAAACATAGTTAATAAAAGACTAGCATTGCAGTGAGGAAGAGTAGATTTAAATTTTTACTTCTGTCATGAACAATACACAAATCACTTTAACTCAGTAGCCCTAAGAAATAATCTAAACCTAAAAATACAGACAAGTTTTGTTTTACATAAATGGAGAACTTGAGTTTAATGCATTAACACATGCCCATATGAGTGTATACAATCATATTATAGATATAAATAATAGCTTTTGGATGGAAATTGTATTATATATTTCTGACCACCTAAATTATTAATTCAAATTTTCCTCTTTCCATATTCCTTTAAAATACATTTGAGAAAGTGTTTTCTTCATTAACTACTTAGGATGGACCTTACCCAGTTTCATTATTGCTCATGTGACATTGTGCTAAGTGAAAATCAACAATTCATTCAAATTGAAGATGAATTTATCAATCACTTACAATGCACAAGATGGTGTTAAATGCTGAAAAGACAAAGGTAAACATGAAAAACTCATAACCTCAAGAACAGATACATTTATAACATAGACGTATTTGCTAGTATGTCTTTATTTGTATACATCTCTACATGTATATATGCATGCACCTATGCATCTATATATGAATATTTATATGCATAAGATTCATACCCAGTATACACACACACACACAGACATATAGATAGATAGATAGATAGATAGATAGATAGATAGATAGATAGATAGATAGATAGATGCAAAGTAAATAAACACTAAGTTTAAGGGACAACATTGAAATAAAAAAATTACCATAGGAATTCGAAAATACATCCTGGGTGGCTAGGTGGCACAGTGGATAAAGCACTGGTCCTGGAGTCAGGAGCACCTAAGTTCAAATCCATTCTCAGACACTTAAAAATTACCTAGCTGTGTGGCCTTGGGGAAGCCACTTGACCCCATTGACTTGCAAAAATAAATAAATAAATAAAACCTAAAAAAGAAAAAAAATAGAAAATGCTTCAAAAAGTAGCAAAAATTGATATTCCTGTAGCAAAGATTTAACAACATCACTTTTCAAGAAGCTCAATAAGTTTCATTGACCCCTTTGTCCCCATTTGTTTTTCTTGATAATCTGGTTCTAGGTTCTCTCTTACATAAAAGTTCTTAAATCTGTTGTGTACTCATGCACCATTCTGAAAGTCTGGCAAAACTTATGGATCCTTTCTCAGCATAATGCTTTCAAATGGGTAAAGTAAGATGGCTAGCATTGCAAAGAAAAATCAATTACAATGAAACATAGCTATGGAATAGGTGTTATTTAAGCCTAATTTCTAGAGTCCAGGTTGATAATCCCTGTCCTTGATGTATTTCAAATAATGTCCCCTGATAAATATTCCATTCCAGCCAAGTTAGTTTAATTTGTTCTTCCCATTCACACCAAATTTCATTATTTATCCCAAGTTCCAAGAACAGTGTCCTCCATATCAATAATTTTTCATCTTTACCTTTATGTCTTGAAATCTCAAGTGTTCCTCAAAGCTCAATTCTAATATTACCTCCTAAACTAAACCATTCCTAAATCCCCAAATTCTTAATGTCTATCTCACTATCACCAAAATTACTTTGTGTATACTCAAACATAGTTTGCATTGACTTATTTTTGTACATTCTTTCCCTCTCATAGAATGTAAGCTCTTTGGGGGAAAATACTTTTTGTTTGCTTTTGTTTCCCCATTATCTAGCACAATGTATGGTATTTAGTAGAGTCCTAATAAATGATTATTGAAATAAGGAAAAGAGAGCAACTAGGTGGCACAGTGAATAGAGCACTGGCCCTGGAGTCAGGAGTACCTGAGTTCAAATCAGGCCTCAGACATTTAATAATTAGCTAGCTGTGTGGCCTTGGGCAAAACACTAAACTCCATTGCCTAGCAAAAACTAAAAAAATAAAAAGAAAGAAAGGACGGAAGAAAGGAAGAGAGAAAGAGAGAGAGAGAGAGAGAGAGAGAGAGAGAGAGAGAAAGATGAATGAATGAATGAATGAAAGAATGAATTCTAGCATAGGAGTAGCATCTGAGATAAAGGACAATCTTTCAAAGGCATAGAATAAACAGAAAGAATAAATGTCTTTTATAGAGAAAAAGAAATATGCCAATGTGGGTGGAATATAGAGTATGAGTAAGAGTGTGAGAGTAATGCAAATTGAAAAAAGAAATACTTGTTACAGAAGATGAAAGTCTTCATATGCCCAGAAAAAGAGTTTTAAGTTATCCTAACTTTAAAAAGGACTCATTGAAATTTCATGAGTCTTTTGTTGTGTAGTTTGGATTAGAGGAGAGAACATGTGAGCATGTATTAATCATTAATTAAAATTATCTAATATATCATATTCATGCCCTTCTTTGAACTTTGCCCTTGACCTCTGGTATAAAATGCTTAAACTGGTGAAAATTTAAAATTCTATAATTTCTTCCAGAGATAAGAATTTAGACAATTTTGAACATTTAAATTATAATCTGGTGCCTAAATATATAAAGATTCTGTTTAAGGACTTTAAATTACAAAAATAAGACAAATCTCAGGTACAAAAATGCAGGGCATTTTATTTTCATAGAACTAGTTCTGCCACATCCATTAATTACCTTATTAACTGTGTTTCAAAACACTGTTTTAACATGGTGAGATATCAGGTTTTTGAGGATAGAGTAGATTAGAGACAGCAATTTAGAAGTGTGGAAAAAAGAAAGGTTAATGGAATGCTGATCACAAGGGAAGCAGAAATCAATGCAGCATTGCAAAGAATATTTTGGAATGATGATGATGATGATGTTTGTCCTTCTTTCTCAAAGAATATCATGACATCAGAGAGGTCATATCATGACATGCACATGGATTTGAATGAAGGGTGCTGTTCTAAGGAGAAATTATGACTTTATCCTCCAGAGCCATCTGGCCAAATATGAATCAGGACATTTTACATGGAGGGAGGCATGTCCCTATTCCTCCATAGCCTGTGAAGATAATTTTGTACTATAATTCAGGGTGACATAATGTACTTAATGATGATTTTAAGACTCCGAATAAAGCATGAAAAATGTTTCCACTATTTTTTTGAAAGAGACTGTGAAATTGGACTTCCATCCTAGAGGATGCTTAAGCATAGCATGCTCTCCAACCCCCAACATACCTACTTTAGTGAAAATTTGAGCTTTACACAAAGCAAATGATGATCATAAACTCCAATGAAAAACTGCAGTGAGTGAGTTCTTTTTTGAAAAATATTGCCTAGTGTTTCTCTTTCACATTTCACAAGTTTAGTGTTCATTTAAGATTACAAACAATTATCCATGAAAGGGAGCTCAGAAAACTGAACTCATAGAGTCTTTTGGGGGAGCATATTTATACATTGACATGGTCGAATGGGAGGGTCTTCCATAGATAGGATTGTTGGTATTTGTCAAGCATTCCATGAATTATTTTGAGTCACATCCATCAGAAGTGGAAAGATTGTTATCAGTTATTTCATTAACTTTAGAAAAGTTCATTTTTCCTCTGGACCTTATAATTTAATCAGATATGCTAAATGTTCTTCAAAAAGCAAGTCACCTTTATAGGAAGGTTATCTTGACAAGATTCTGGAAGACTAGTTCTTAAACTCATCTATTCTTAAAGATAAGATTTACCTTTACAAATGATAATTTGTCAATAGAAGGGTCTCTAAAGAACTTCTTTTTCTAATTTGATCTTATTAAAAAGAGGTTTTGTGTGAAAGGTGAATTTACTACCACTGTGAGCTAAAGGGAAAGAAAGCCTAAAGGGATGGCAGGAAACCATTGATTCTTAATGAGAAGAAAGAATATACATGTGGAGAATGATGTTTTGGTTCTTTAACAAGGTAAAAAAAGGTGAGTTTTTATAAAGATAGTATTAAGAAGATAGCAAAAAGGAGATAATGTAAGGGAAAGGGGAAAAAGTCAGGAGACAGAGACAGGGTTTAAAACATCCAGGATCTAGTCTCATGGAACTGGGACCATGTCATGGAGAAAAGAAGGGGGAAGGAAATGGGGCAACCTGTGGCCCCACTGAGTCATATAGGGAAACAGAGGAGGACCAGAGGGTTGGGATCCTCTTAAAATACTATTCTGTGGTGGAAGAACAGAAGCTGACCTTAAGGAGTGGTTGACATTTGATGTAGGAATGGTAGAGTCTACTGCACATATTCCAAAGAATGGGCTTGAGTAGCTGTTCAGTGTTTACTGCCCCAAAGGACTTGACCCAGGTCTTATTGTTAAGGCCAGAGTGGTTTTAGCAGAGATACTTCTAGAGGTTTCTGTGGTCAGGCTAACTGATGAATGGGGTTTACAACAGCCAATACAGAATTGAGAACAGGTCAACAATAAAAAAATTACTAGATTTGTTTCCAATGCAAAAGGTTACAATATTTCTCTGTTCCCAAATTTCCCCCCACTTCATGAAAGCAAGAAGGGAAGATAGCTAATCCAACAAAGTCCCTTGGTGTTCTATAAATTCCAAATGTCACCACTACTAAAGTACAAAAGAGAACTCAGAAGTTGGTCAGGAATGGTAAAAATTCATGTAGAACTGCAACATGGCAACTAAGAAAGCCCAATAGCCTGAGGTCTCTACTAATCTATCCTGCGATTTCATTCAAGGTAAAAAAGATCCTTGGATTTTAAGCACAAAGATCCAGTTGGATACATGACACAACTCAAGACCAACTTTGAGGGAGCAAGTGACTCCCCCATCATAACATATTTAATAATTGTCAAACATACTTTGAACCACAGTCCTTAGATTTCAAAATTTCAACATCAGTTTTCATTGATTTTCCTTATTAGATAGTAAGAATGAAAATTTATCTGTGGTCCACTATAAAGTACCCACCATTGGCTGAATCTAATCATTGGTCCTAGTTTTTGCATTAAATGACTTTCATTAAATCTTTTAATTTATCAATGATTTTATTGGTCTCTTCTACAAATTGGGGCTAATAATGCATCATCTTTTTGGTCATAAGATATTCTGAGGATAAAATGAGATACTGTTTTAGACAAGCAGTTTTTAAAAAATTACAGCAGTATTCAAGCTTCAAGGAAATTAGACTATGATTTTTAGAATAAAAATAGATAACTTTTTAAAAATTTATTTATTTATTCTTATTGTACAATGATGGTTTTTATACATTACTAACATATTCTTCTTTAAGATTAACATAATACCCCCTCCCCTGCAAAAAAAATATAGACCTGCATGAGCCATAAAATAAAATAAAGAGAAAAAAATAAAATTAAAATTAAATAATAATAATAATAATAACAACAACAACAACATCCAGGTGGCACAGTGGTTGGAGCACCAGCCCTGGTGACAGGAATACCAGAGCCTAGATCTAGCCCCAGACACTCAACAATCACTCAGATGTGTGACCATAGGCAAGCCACCACAACACCATTGCCCTGCAACCTCCCCTAAAAAAGACCCCCAAATATAATTGATATAATATATGATATCATATCATATCATATGATATCATATGATACATAATAGAACATAATATAAAATACATAAATAAATAAATAATAATAATAAGGGAAGCCAGGTGGTGCAGCACACAGAGCACAGGGGGCCTGGAGGCAGGAGCACCCGGGTCCAAATGGGACCTCATACACCCAACAATCACCCAACTGTGTGGCTCCTGGCAAGTCACCCAGACCCACTTGCTCTGCAAACACCCCCCCCCAAAAAATAATAATAAAAATAAACAGGTCCTTCAGACTGTGTTCCAACACCTCCAGCTCTGTCATGGGTGGATCACATTCTTTATAAGTCCATCACAAAAGATATTTCCATATTTTTTCACCATTGCCATTGCCATCTCCATGTGTGAGGTGCTGTCTTCCCTCCTGATCTGTGAATGAATGACCACAAGTGCACCCCTCTGCCATGGGGCTGAGGTGGTGTGGGTCCCTGGTGTTATATGGGGGGCCTAGACTGAGATCAGGATCTGAATGTGCTCAGAGCACCATAGTCCTGTTCCAAGGACAGAGGACAGATCTCTGCAGTCTCTCTCCACTCCTCTACCTAGGCTCAGCACTCATGTCTAGGGGCTCCTGCTTACCGACTCCCCCTGCTTCCACTTCCTGAATTTGGGCTGCTGAGGCCAAGCTGCTCACTGAGTGCCCTGAGGGCTTGGCTTCATGCACTCGCTCTGGCCGGGGTCCCTCCTGCTGATCCCCCAAGTTGTACCCTGTGAACCCCAAGTCAAGAAACTGCCCCTGCTGCAGGGATCTGCGGCTCCCAGAACCCTGGGGCTGCCTCCTGGATGCTGAAATTCATATATATATATATATATATATATATGATGAGCCTCTCCTGGCACCATCTTGGCTCTGCCCCTCTAGATAACTTTCAGTAGACTTAAAATGAAAATTTTTCATGTGTCTAAGGAGATTCCAACAAAAGTATTTTTTCTTCTCAAAAAAACCCAAAAGACTGTGCCCCTACTTTCAGATAATAGCTACAAAAAGGGTTTTCTAACCCTTTTTGTTCAAAGTAACGCTGCTGTTTTAGTATTCCATATGCAAAGGAAGACCCAAATACAAAGTCTGTGCTCATTGGATTTGAGAGAATTTTTTATGTTTATGAATTCATTAACAGATTATGCCGAGATAGCAAATGGTAACGATCTGTCACTGTTTATGTAACTTTTAATCAATATAAACAAATTGTAAGGCAATTTGAAATTGTACAGAAAAAAAAAAATTATGAAGTAAGCATGCCTTTTCACTAGATGAGCCACAGCTTGACCTTTTAGGAAGTTAGTCTCATTCCGTTGACTTCTCTTTGCATCACTTCAAATATGATTTTCATGTCTTTTTGAAATTATTCATTTCCTCTATAATCTATATCCTCTATATAGATATCTATATATCTAGAGCACAATGATTATCTCATTTTCTCTGAAAATAATCTTGTAAACCACTTAGGGGATTTATTATTTTCCTAAATTTGTGGATAATGGAAATGAAACACAAGAGCACTGAGCCACAATGAATTTAGTTTTTGCTGTTTTTAAATCATTTCAGACTCTTTGTGAATCCATTTGGGGTTTTCTTGGCAAAAATATTGGAATGGTTTGCCATTTCTTCTCTAGCTCATTTTATAGAAGAGAAACCTGAGGCAAACTTTGTTAAGTGACATGCCCAGGGATCTTCCAACTTCAGGTCCAACATTGAACCACCTCCCTGTTCTCTTTGATTAAAGGTTCAATTTACTTCAAGGTCAATTAACTGAAGAAAAGAGTAGATGAGAAAAGAAAGCAAAGGAGAGGAGAAAAGGGAAGTATAAGAAAAGAATGGAAAGAGAAAAGAGAGGAGGGGAGAAGAGAAAGAGACAAAAAATCAAATTCTAGAGTAGATTGTGAAGCAAAAAAAAAAACATTGTTAGGCTATCTTTCAGAAAATTCTTCAAATCACCTGAAGGAGAGAGTGGTTACATAAATATGTGTAACACATTGAAAAATACAAAGATTCATAAGACAATGTTGCTTTCCTTCAAGATTTCCAGCAGTGATTTAACAGATTTTCTTATCATCTACTATATAAATGGTAATGTATGAGGGATGGAGGTGTCCAGGAAAAAAGACAAGCAACAAAACTGCTCTTAAAGAAACTCTAATACAACTGAGAAATCTAATTTATGACAAAGTTAAATAGAATGTAATAAGTGAATTGTAATAGCACAGTCATTTGTTATAAATGAACTGAAGAGGGAGATAGGTTAGTTTGAGCTTGATAGAACCACTAAAAAAAAACAAACCCAACAAATCCATGGTAAGAGTAGTAAATGAAATGAACTTTAGAAAATGAATCAGAATTCAATGGACTGAAATGGAGTGAATGACAATGAAAAGGATGGTGTCATATGATCTTTAGTTTCATTTTCAAGAATAATTATAAGTCTAGGAAAAATCCATCTGTCATGTATCTATTCTACCCTATGTGTTCATGAAAATTAAAGATATTATCAAATAAATTGTCAGAATAGACAATCTTACTTGATTTGTATTTTTTAAAACATATGTTAAACTCCAAGAATATATTCCATTATCAAGAAATAAATATCTTGACATCATAGGACTAAAGAGAAAATTTGAACACTTAGGCAGTGATCATAGCAAAATGAAACATCCTTCATATAAGAGTAGGAAATTTAAAACAATGAAAATTAAAATATAAAATTCTCATTAACAGTAATGGAAATGTCACATTTACTGCACATAGACTATAATTAATGTAGATCTCTTTATTGTCAAAGCTGATAACCTAAGTAATTTTAGTCTTCCTGATTTAAATATTTTTTCCACAGAAAATATTTTTCAGAGTAGTTGGTTGATTATTATGGCTTGGCCTACTAAAATATACATGTTCCCTTAGGGAAGATTTATTGATGAGCTAGCAAAAGCCCCTTTGAAGAATATATAAATATTACATGAAGACAACTGGATGTTTTGCAAAGATGAGATTAATTAAATGCAAATCCCTAAACCTATTCATTCTCTGCCTATGCTAAGTCATGACTGTGTTCATTTTTTTTTTTTTTTGGTGCTAGCTGTAACTGAAGTTGTTGGTGGGCATTTTCACTTATGTTGGAAGGGGTATGGAGGGAAATGGGGAAAGATGATTACTTTATCTGCTCTCTGTTTCCTACTGCAGAAATAAAATAATTTTTTAATTATGTATTTATTATTGAAATGATTATCTTTCATTTTCCTCATTTGGGAGACATGTTTTTCCAATACATTGATTACTATCCACACAATATAATTTGTCTGACTTGACTTTCTTTAATACATTAAAAATAATCCTTTCTGCATATCTAACAAATAGTTAGCCAATTTTTATTTCCTTGAACAACAAAAAGAAAGGTGAAACCTTCATTTAGAAAGTCATTCCTATTTCAGTACACTTTTTAAAGTTCTACATTTTAGGAATTTTTTTTGGTCACTTGATCTACCTCAATCTTAATTTTATCTATACACTAGGGATGATAATAATAACGTTTGCAACAAAATTCTCATGGAATCAGTTGAGGAAAAATATGAATGAAATGCTGTGAAAACCTTTCAGCAATATGTAATTATTTAAAATTATTATTATTATCATTGATTTGTGTGATTTCACCTAGCAGTTATCTTTTCTTTAATTTTACTTCTTTCCTTTAGATACCACCCCCAATATATGATATCTTAATGATTTGATGCTATTTTTACAGGTCTATATCATTCTTTTGCAGTTTTTCTTTTTTTAAAATGATAAAGCTTGTAATTTCTGTTCATGGAAATACACAAATATAGAAATGTGCATGCATATATTTATGTTTCTGTATATTATATATGTAATATATGTCTATCTATCCACACAAGCTCTCACAGACATGTGACGAGAACATATCTGTATAGCTCCTCATTACTGTTTACAATTTTTCATTTACGTGCACCTTAGAAACTTTTTTTCTTTTGTGTCTTCGGAATTTTATACTGAGCTTTCATTCAATAATAAAATGCATTATTCTATACTAGAAATTCATTGTACTAAATTTTTACAGGTTTTATCTGATTTCATTCTTACAATCACCCAATGAGGTAGATACCAGCATTATCCTTATTATACAGATAAAGCAACTGAGTGGCTCAGTGACTTTTTACTAATACTATGCAGGCAATACATAACTGACAGCAGATTTTAACTCAAGTGTTCCTGACTTTAGAATCAGAACTCTAACAAATATGATCCTATATCTTTTTCCATCCAAGATATAATATGTATTTTTGATAGATTTGTAAAAATCTATTTTCTAAAATCTTATGTTTCATATTATATTCTTGACTAGTTTTTCTCTTTTAGAAATTCTAAGGTCATGTGATTTCTTGACATTATTTCTACTTCAGTATCCATTTTCTCCTTGATGATGTGAATTGTATCTAGAATATTAACTTCCTTCATTAGTTCTTCCAACACTTTAAGGATGAAATTATGATTGAAGTAGCCAAGAATACAATAGATTCTCTCCTTTGGTCAAAAATTGTTCACATCATTGAATGATCCTACACTGTAATATACCACAATGTGAGTTTTGCCATCTATTTTATAAGACCTTCCTCTATTTCCTTTTTTTTCCATCAAGGAAATCTTTAATGTACAGTTGCAGCATCATATTCCCTATTTATTTTCCCAATTATCTAATCTGAATTTGACAGTTGGTATAATGAAGCCACATGTCCTCAAGAGCAACTCATACTTAAGCAGAAATTGCCTAATGTCAGCAAAAGTTGTCATACCACCTCCACATGAAAATGACTACTACCTTTTGATAAAAATTGTTTCAAGTTAAGCAATTATAATATTTTTGCCTTAGATGGAGCCCAAGTCACTTAATACATACACCGACTGCATATATCAGGCTTCTAAATTTTGGGCAACTAAAATTCTGCGAAACTAAAATGAGTTCTGGAGGAGTATGGTTGAAATTTTGAGAAAAATGGCAGACCTGTTTGGATGTATCATGTATCTCTATTTTGTCACTTTGCCTGGTGTTGTTGGAGTGCCAAGGTGCCTTGCTGATATAGGAGAAGTCATACTCAATGGGCAAATACTCTTGTAGCATCTAGATCATGACCAGAAATTCTGTTTCAGACCAAATCAGGATGAAATGACTTGAGAAAAGACAAGTAAGAAGGACTAATTTGCACAACACTACTATAAAAAAAAATAATGTGTAAGTCATGACTAGGCTCTGTTCAAACACAAAGGACAATTACTATTAAATAAAATAAATATACCTCCATTCTGATAATAACAAATTAATTTGATGACAACTATATCTTTTCCTGAGTAAACATTTTTATTTTCTTTAGACAAGATGAAGTATATTATTTTTCTAATACATAATTGTATATAATATGTTAAAATATATATCTTATTTCTCCTTTATTCATTGTCATTTCACCTTGATTAGTTTTGGTAGCTTTGCTCTTTATTTTTTGGTCAATTTACCTGCTAATTTTAAAGCATATTTTCAAAGAATTATCTGGTTTTTTTAGTATTTTTATAATAATTTTTTTTAATTTGCTACAAAATTTTATATTTCTGTGTAGTATATATTAGTTTCATTATTCCTTGGTTTCCAAGATTTCAAAACAGAATATTTAGCTCACCAATCATCACATTTTAATTTTATGTATTTATAAATTCATAGGTATAACTATTCCTATAAGGTCTAGCTGCATTTCAGAAATCTTGGAATATTACCTAATTATTTTCATTAGCTGTAAATATTTTCTATGATATCCTTTGAGCCACCCAAGACAAAGTCTTTATAATTCTCCATTTAAATCTATTACTCTTGCTTGTATTCTGTTTTAAGTAAATTTGATAGTAACAGCAATAACAACGACAAAATTAGCATATACATATGATTAATAATGCCAAAGGTATATGTATGTATAAATATAATATGCAAATAAGATATTTGAAGACAATACTAATTTCATACATATTTTGGTTTATAAAGGAAGTAAAATATTTTGCTTTTTTAACTTCTTTTTTTAAGTACTCTATGTTTTAACATTCTGGCTTTTTTGTAGAAGTACAATGTGGTACTGTAATAATCTTAACCCAAAAATCATCATAATTCTTACAGATCTAAGAACTACAGTATTTTCTTTAGTTCCCTCTCTATAGTTTTCCTTTCAAACTAGCATTTAATAGATTTTATCATTCTGAGAAAGGAATGATTCAGTCTTTTGAATTTATTTCTATCTCATTTTGTAATATTGTCTAACTATAAATTTATCCTTTTAAAAGAAGGTACATTACACCATCTATTTTTTCATATTTTTTAATTCTAGGTTTTCAATCTTTACATTATGACATATGTCAATTTACATTACATTTATGAGTAACTGCACAGGGAATTGTATAAGTATATCATAAAGCACATCATTTCACTTTATTCCTCAAGTTTTGGGGATTAATGTGTGAGAATTATTCATTCAAGCTAGTTATTTAAAGTCTCTGATATGACTTTTTTCAATTTATGCTTTGTATCTTATCTTAAAGATTCAGGTTTTGTTAACATCTAATGAAGAATTACTATCATGAGCTTTTTGAATTTTGGATGTCTAAGGAAACAAATATTATTGCTATCTTTCTGCTCATGACAGATTATTTATTTTTAAAAAAACTCTAAGTTAATCTTTTTTAATATCATGGATCATCTTTTACAATAGTTCTAATTTTATACATTCATGGTGAGATGCAATATTGCCTTTTCATAATTTTTCCTGCTTTTGCTTTTAGATCTCATGGATAGAGTCTTTTATATAATATTTTTTCTTCCCCTTGTAATTCTGAATTGTATATTTCATCTCCATAAAAATCATATTGTCAATGGAGCAAATATGACTGTTACTGCCTAATACTTATAATCTAATTTTCCACATTCATTAAATGAAGGTTTGAATTAGGTACTCTTTGATATGCTTTACAGTTATAGATCTCTTATTCTTTGATTTTTGACAGCTGTTAATATGAATGAATGTTAAGATTTTAGAATTTTATATTTAAAAAAATCCCTCATGAAAAGTTATTCAATTAGCACATTTTTTCCTTAAGTGAAAACTTCTAAAAAATTATATTTATTCTAATTCTTTGCTCTCAAGTAATATAACACATTTTTTTAAAAAAATCATTTTAGGGGCGGCTAGGTGGTGCAGTGTATAGAGCACTGGCCATGGAGTCAGGTGTACCTGAGTTCAAATCTGTCCTCAGACATTTAATAATTACCTAGCTGTGTGGCCTTGTGCAAGCCACTTGAACCCATTGCCTTGCAAAAAATAAACTAAAAAATAATTTTATTTTTCAATTAATAAATATTTTATTTATGCCAAACATTTTGGCAACAATTTTCATATTATATTTTTTGTCCCACCCTTCCTTCCCCCTCATTCCCAAAAGAAGGTATTGTGATAGTCATAACATAATACATATGACAACATTTAAAAATTCAAGATCATAAACCTTGGTCTGTGTTTAAACTCTACTGTTCCTTATCTGGATACAGATGGTATTCTCTATCAAAGATCCTCTAAAATTGTCCCTGATTATTACACTGTTGGAGTGAGTAAGTCAATCTGCGTTGATCATCACCCCATGCTGTTGTTAAAGTGCATAATATTCTTTTGGTTCTGCTCACCTCACACAGCATCGGTACATGCAAGTCTCTCCAGGCTTTTCTGAAATTCCATCATTCATAATTTCTTATAGAACAACAGTGTTATATCCCATACATGTGCCCCAATTTGTTCAGCCAACCACCAATTCATGGGCATCCCCTCAAAATCCAGTTCTTTGCCACCACAAACTGAGCTGCTATGAATATTTTTGTATATATAGGATTTTCACTCCTTTTCATGATGTCTTCAGACCCAGTAATAGTATTGCTGGATCAAAGGGAATGCATATTTTTATTACATTTGGGCACAATTTCAAATTGCTCTCTAGAAAGATTGGAACAATTGAAAGCTCCAGCAACAATGCATTAGTGTCCCAGATTTCCCACATCCCCTCCAACATTGATCATTATCCATTCTGTTCATATTGGCCAATCTGAAAGGTGTGAGATGGTACCTCGATATGCTTTAATATCCATTTCTCTAATCAATAATAATTTAGAGCAATTTTTCATATGAATAGAGAAAATTTTGATTTTTCTAGTCCAAGAACTGCCTTTGCATATCCTTTGACTCATTATTTATAAATTTGACTCAGTTCTCTATATATTTTAGAAATGAGCCATTTATCAGAAACACTAGTTCAAAAAATTGTTTCCCAATTAATATAAAAATCTGTATTTGCATAACATCTTACAGTATATAAATCATGTTATTTTTATGTATGGTTCTTGAAAATATTGCAAATGATTCTAGCATGAGAGCAGTATCTAAAATGACATAAATTTTACTTTTTAAAAAATTAAAATTAATTGAATATTATTTCTATTTAATTGTATTTTCTTAATTATATCCCTCACATAAAATCAAGTATCCTTGACTTTCTCAATTTAGATGATGTGAAGTCCCTATTCAAGACATTGCCTGGAAGAAATTAACTCCAAAAAAGGTGACTGGTCAAATCTGTACAACCTATTTTCTAACAGCAAGAGATTTCATTAATACCCTGAGAATAACTAATGGTATTCAGTAAATATTCTAACTTCCAGGTTAAGTGTGTGAATGATAGAGTATTGACCTCACAACAAATAAGTTCTAGTAAATGAAAATTCCATTATGGTTTAATACTTACACTTATTATGAGCAACTTGCAACTTTTCTTCTTTTCCATTAAGATAAAATGAACTATGCTGCCTTGTGTGCTCTTCTTTAATCATATTATACTTTTTATTCATATTCCTCTTTATTTTTAAAATTTGATGAGATTTTCTTACATCACCATTTTGTAATGAGCATTGTTCTTCTAAGTGATGAATACTTTTTTTTCTAAACATAAACTATGCTTAATAGGTTCTATATTTTTGACATAGATTGAAGTTAGACATAATAGTCTATGTTTTCATGCCTCCATTCTCTGTATTTTAGGCTATAGCATTGTTGATACAAGTCTTACAATAACAGACAACTGTGGAGTTTTCAAACATGCTTTCCTCCCATTCATATAATTAATATTTATGTCTTTAAAACTTTCTTGTGGACTCAAGATGATGTCACAAAGATAGAAAGCTTGTAGATTTTTTCTCCCCAAAACCACTTTAAATGAAGCTTTTTAACAGAGCCTACAGAGACAAAACCTATTAAAAAAGCAGTGTAACAACTTTTCAATTCAAAATATCATGCAAGATCTTCATAAAATGTATATCTTATTGGAGGAAAAAGTAGGTATGATTCAGGATAGATAGGAGAGTTGGGAAGCAAGGGAGCAGTTCTTAGTCACAGCACAGCTAAGGTTCCAAATCAGCAGGCCAATGGTGGAATAGGCTAGCAGTAAGGGTCATAAAACCATCTAGAAAGGCAACGTTAGAGTGCAGGAACACTGGGGCGGCAAGAAGAATTGAATTAGGCTATCCTAATGGCAGTAAAAAAAAAAAAAAACACATGCGAGAATTTGAGATGCCAGAGTGGAAAACTAGGGACCAGACCCCCCTGAACTCAGCACAAAAAGTTCAGAACCATACCCCCTGTGTGCCAGGAGCAGAACTCAAAGATCAAAATGAGCAAAAAATTAAAAATCATGCTAAACATAAATAGGTAATATTCTTAAAGGAAAGTTTTCTTCAGAAGAGGAAAGCAGTAATAATATACTTAAATATGAAGGTTCAAAGGAGTTTATGACTTGGTCTTAAGTCCAAAAAGTTCTCTTCGAAGAGCTCAGAAAGGATTTATAAAAACAAAAAAGAGAAGAAAAATTGAGAAAAGGAATGAGATCTATCAAGTATAATTAGGGAAACTGACTAAAGAAAACAATTTTTAAAAGTAAAATTGAACAAATGGAAAAAGAAATCAACTCCTTTAAAAATAAAATTTGTCCAATAGAAAAGGAAAACTCCTCCTATAAAATAAAATTCACCAATTGGAAAAGCAAATCAACTGATTAAAAAGTAAAATTATCCAATAGAAAAGGAAAACTACTTATCTAAAAGTAAAATTAAACTACTGGGAAAAAACACAAAAACCAACTGAAGAAAATAAAATTTTAAAAATTACAATTGAGCAAATGTAAACTAATGACTCTGTCAGGCAACAAAATTGAATCCAATCTGAAAGTTTGAAAAAATGGAAGAAAATATAAAATGCCTCTTAGGAAAAATGACAACCTAGCAAAGAGATCCAGAAAGGATAATTTATGAATCATTGGTCTACCTAAAAGTTGGGAAAAGAGGCTAGACAATATCTTTCAGGAAAATACCATGAAAAACTGCCCTAATATCCTAGAATAAAAAGGCAAAATAGTCCTTGAAAGAATTCATCCATCCACCTCAGAAAGAGATTCCAAAATAAAAATTCCATGGAATATTGTTATCAAACTTCAGAATTCTCAGTTAAAGGAGAAAATACTTCAAGCTGTCAAATTTAAATACAAGGGAACAAATAAAGTACCAGGGATCAATAGTCAGGATCACACAGACATATCAGCTTCAATAAAGGAATATGATATTCTTTAGGACAAATGAATGTGGATTACAAACAAAAAATGACTACCCTGTAAAATTTAGCATATTATTTCAAGGGAAAAAAAGATGGATTTTCAACAAAATTGAGTAATTTCAAACTTAACTCATAAAAAGTCAAGAACTAAACAGAAAATTTGATCTTCAAATACAATTTTGAAGAGAAGCATAAAAAGATAAAAAAGAAAGGGAAAATGTTAATCAATATAACTAAACTGTTTACATCCCTACTTAGGAAGACTAAACTTATAACTTGAGAACTGATATTTCTTGGGGAATAGTTGAATGGAGCATATTTGGAGACAAAGGGAAATAGGTAAAATTGATTACAATGTGATGATACTTTAATTCATGAAGTAGTATTTCTATTGGGCCAGTTGGAAGGAGTGTACAAGATCAGAGGGAGTGAGTATAAATTGATAATGATGAGATGAAGCTCATGGCTCTGGAGAATTGTATCTTAATTGGAATAGATGAAGGGAATGTACTTGGACAGTGTGTGGGTATGAGGTAATTATGATTTGATGATGTATTTTATAAATTGATCAATCAATCAATCTTTGAGAATATATCAAGAAAGATCAAATGGGTATTCTTTGACATAGGGTAAGGGTACAAGACAGATATAAACAATTTACACATTAAAAAGGATTATACTAGAAGAAAGTAAAGACATGATAAGAAACATCACAGGAGGAGGCACAAAGGACCTATTTTAGTAGAGGAAAAGAAGGGAGAATGTGAACACTGATTAAATCTTGCTCTCAACAGATTTGGTTTAAAAGGGAATAACATATATACCCTACAAGGAAGTAGGAGAATGAAAAGGGATTGAAAGAGAAATAAGGGGCTGACAAAAGAGAGGAGAAAAGTGAAAGAAAAAATAAAGAAAAAATTAAAAGTGGAAACAGAGAAGAATAGGGAAGGGGGCTGATAGGATTGCAGAATTAGGGAGATGGCAGTCAGAAGCAAATCACTGATGTGAAGAGATAAGGAGAAATGAGGAGAAAAAATATTAATGGGGGAAGATAGGATGGCGGTAAATACAGAATTCATAATCTTAAATATGAATGTGAATGGGATGAGTTCTCTCATAAAATGCAAGCAAATAGCACAATGAATTAAAAACCAGAATCCTACAATCTGTTATATAGATATAAACACATCAGATGCTGGGAGATACACAACAATATGTTGTTTACCAGAAATACAGAAACACACAGAAGATGGGAGATACATACAAGGTAAAATAAATTTTGCTTCAGCTGAAGTCAAAAAGAAGGAGGCATGGCAGTCTTGAACTCACACAAGTCAAAAGCAAAAAGGGGTTTGGGGGGAAACAGCTAGCTGGTAAAGTGGAAAGAGCACCAGCCCTGGAGTCAGGAGTACCTGACTTCAAATCTGGCCTCAGACACTTAATAATTACCTAGTTGTGTGGCCTTGGACAAGCCACTTAACCCCATTTGCCTTGCAAAAACCTAAAAAAAAAATGGGATAAGGAAGGAAACTACAACTTAACAGATGCTATAAGTAATGAAATAATATCAATATTAAATATATATACACCAAATGCTATAGCATTCAAATACTTACAAGAGAAGCTAAATAATTTAGAGGGGGACATAGAGAGCAAAATTGCATTAGTGAGGGACATCAACCTCTGACTCAGAATTATATAAATCCATCAACAAAATAAGAATGAAGTAAAGAAGGTAAATTGAATTTTAGGGGAAAAATACATGTGCTAGATCTCTGGAGAAAAATTGAACAAGATATACCTTCTCTCTGGTACTTGGCATATAATATAATTGATTATGTATTAGGACATAAATACTTCAATAAAATTCAGAAAAGCAGAAAATTTAATTGCATCCTATTTAGATCATGTTGCAATACAAATTACAAATTATATGTAATAAAGGGTCATGGAAAATATACTAAAATTAATTGTAAAAGAAATAACAATTTTAAAGAATGAGTGGATAAAATTATAAATTATAGAAATAATAAACAATTTTATCCAAGATGACAACAATGAGAAATCATACCAAATTTTGTGAGATACAGCCAAAGTAATTATTAGAGGAAATTTTATATTTCTAAATGTCCACATAAATAAAATAGAGAAATGAATTGGGAATGCAAATAAAAAAGGTAGGAAAAGAACAAGCTAAAAGTCCCTAGTTAAAAAACACTTTAGAAATTCAGAAAAATCAAAGGAAAACTTAAAAAATATCAAAATTTAGAAAAATTTTGAATTAATAAATGAAAATAAGAGTTGATTTTATAAAAAATAATATGGATAAACATTTGACTAATTCAATTGAAAAAAGAAATTAAGACATATTGCTAACATCAGAAATGAAAAGAATGGACTCACTTCTAATGAGGAGAAGATTAAAGTAATAATTTGGATTTATTTTGCCCAACTATATTCCAAAATTTATGACAATCTAAGTGAAACAGAGGAATATTTTCCAAAATATAAATTTCCCAGATTAACAGAAGATGAAACAATATACTTAAAGAAGTCCATTTTAGAAAAAAAAATTGAACATGTCATCAATAATCTCCCTATGAAAAAAATTTATAACCACAGAAGAATTTACAAATGGCATCTATTAAAAATGTAAAGAACAATTAATTCCATCAGCAAGCATTATATCAAAATTCTGGATAAACTAGAAGCATTTCAAAAAAGATAAGAGCTGAAACTAAGATAACTGTTATCATCACTACTATACAATATTATAGTAGAACTATTATCCTAATCCATAAGAAAAGAAAAGAAATTGAAGGAATTTTAATAGGAAAGGTGCAAACAAAACTCTCATTAGATGATATAATGATACATTTAGAGAATCCTAGATAATTAACTGAAAACTCCTTGAAACAACTAACAGCTTTCACAAAGTAAAAGGTTATTAAAATAACCTCATAAATCATCAACATTTCTATATGTGATCAACAAGGACTGATAGCAAAAGACAGAAAAAATTCCAATTAATATAATTGTGAGCATCATAAAATACTTGAGAATCTTTTTTGCAAGTCAAACCTAGATATCATATGAATACAATAACAAGATAATGTAGTTAAATATAAACTAGCTAATAAGTGAATGTAATATTAAAATGAAAATTCTCCATAAATTCTACTTAAATTAGATTC
This sequence comes from Macrotis lagotis, assembly GCF_037893015.1. NCBI lineage: Eukaryota > Metazoa > Chordata > Mammalia > Peramelemorphia > Peramelidae > Macrotis > Macrotis lagotis. The sequence goes on from NC_133666.1 coordinate 390,606,174, forward strand.
TTAATCACTGTCACACCAATCAAACTATCAAAAAATATTTTTATAGAACTAGAATAAAGGAAAACAAAACTCATCTGGAAGAACAAATTTTCAGAAGTATCAAGGAAATTAATGCAATGAAAAAAATAAAAAAATATCAGATCTAAAACTATATTATAAAATGACAGTTTTCAAAACTTTCTTGTAGTAGCTAAGAAATAGAAAAGTGGAGAAGTGCAATAGATTAAGCACAGAGGAAACAGTTGTAAATAACATTGGTCATTTACTGTTTGATAAAATTAAAGACTGTACATCTTGGGATAAGAATTCACTATTTCACAAAAACTGCTTAGAGTAATGGAAAACAATATGATAACATCTAGACATAGACCAACGTCTCATATGACATACCATGGCAAGGTTGAAATGTGTATATGATTTAGATATAAAAGGTGATACCATGGGGCAATTAGGAGAACAAGGAATAATCTATTTGTTGTATTTATGAAGAGGGGAGGAGTTTTTGGCCAAACAAGATAGATAACATTATAAATAACAAAATGGATAGTTTCAACTAAATTAAGTTAAAAAGGTTTTGCACAAACAAAATCAATGCAGCCAAAATAAGATGGAATACAAACATCTGTGAAACAATTGTCCCAGGTAGTATTTCTGATAAAAGTCTTTTTTTTCTCAAATATATAGAAAACTGAGTCTAATTTATAAGAATACAAGTCATTCCTCAATTGTTAAATGATCAAAGGATATGAACAGTCCATTTTCAGATGAAGTAATTAAAGCTATCTGTGGTCAAATGAAAAAAATGCTCCAAATAATTATTAATTAGAAAAATACAAAATTGAAATAATTCTTAGGTCCCACCTCACATATATCAGTTTGGCTATTATGACAAAAAGGGAAAATGAACAGTGTTGGATAGGATGTGACAAAACTGGGACAATAAAGTGTTGTGGGTGGAATTGTGAACTTATCCTACCTTTCTCAAGAGTAATTTGGGACTATGCTCAATGGGCAATAAAATTGCATATATCCTTTGTTTCAATAACACTATTACTACTAGGTCTATAATCCAAAGAGATCATAAAAAGTAGAAAACACCCACATCTACAAAACAAATATGTATAACAGTTCATTTTGATAATGTCAAAGAATTTAAAATTGATGGGATGAAAGTTTTGTTATATTAATATGATGGAATACAATTTTTCTGCAAGAAATCATGAGCAGGTGGAATTTAGAAAAGCCTGGAAAGGCTTGGATGAACTCATGCTGAGTGGATTGAGTAGAACCAGGAGAAAATTATACATATCAATAGCAACCTTGAGAGATGATCAAATATGAAGGTTGCAACTCATCTCATCAGTTCAGTGATCAAGGAAAATCCAGAGAGACTTGTTATGGAAAATGATGTCCACATCCAGGAAAAAAAAATCAAAAGCAAAAGTTGTTGTCATTTAGACAGAACAAAACATACTATGTTCACTTTTAAAACTTTTTAAAAATTTTTTTCTTTCTTGTAGTTCCCCCTCCCCTTCTCAGTTCTAATTCCTTTTTCACAGCACAACTAATAAGGACATTTGTTTTAACAAGACTGTAGAAACTTATACTAGATTGTTTGTTGCATGGGGATGGGGAAGGGAGGGAGGAGCAATAGAAAAGTATAGAACTCAAGAGTTTGCAAAAGAATGCTGAAAACTACTTTTACATATAATTGATGAAATAAAAAACAAAATTTAAAATTCAAATTAAAGCTTTCTGATCATCTAAAACAGCTGATTAGTACAGTGGGTACTGCTGGACCTTGATTCAGTCACTTAACTAAATGTATTACACTGAATAAGTCAGAAAAATATTTCTGCCTAAATTTCATTAACTGTACTTTTTTGTAAGGACTAAATGAGAAAATATTTTTAGATCACAACACAGTGTAAAGTACAGAGTAGGCACTTAATAAATACAAGTTCCATCACAACCCACATATAATTCCTTCATGGCATTAATGATTAAGTAGTTCTGCCCTTTTTTTCTTTCAATTCTTTAAAATTTGCTATTCTATATACAGAATATATGAACCTTTCCTACTCTACCAGGAATTTTATGAAATCTCTTGTATTCCACGACATTCTTTTCCTACTTCAATAACCAGTTGCTTCTTGTCAACATCAGGAATGAGATGATTAAAAATGCTATTTAAGCTGTGTTCACAACAAAATATGACTTGTACCAGAAAACAATTCCCTAATGGATTTTAAGACAATTGCTTCAAAAAGTTTTTAAAAATTAAACCAGATTTTTCCTGAAAGAAATCCCAAAATGAAAGCTCCTATGAATATAATAGCCAAAATTCAGGGCTCCCAAGGCAATGAGAAAATATTGCAAGCAACCAGAAAGAACAAATTTAAATATCATAAATACATGATTAAGATACAAGAAAATATATTTTGGAATGCAAAAAAAAGAGCTTGGATTACAAACAGTAATCAACCAGTAGCAAAATTAAATATATTGTTTCAGAGGAAAAGATGGATATTCAATAAAACATGGATCTTTTAAACATTCCTGATGAAATAGAATAAGGCTGAACAGAAAATTTGGTTTTAAAATATAAGAATCAACAGAAGTATGGAAACAGGAAGGGGAAATCATAAGGGACTTAATACAATTAAATTATTTATATTAGTATGTGGGAAGATGATCTGTTTAGTTCATAAGATTTTTCTCATTATTATGGTAATTAGGCATATACATTGGCAGAGGCAAAGGGGTGAGTTGAATATAAACAGTTGAAATCTAAAAAAAGTAAATGGATGAAAGGAATGTCTGGAAGAAAGGGAAAGGGAGATGTAGAATGTACTATATTGTCTCACATAAAATAGACAAAAAAGGGGGGAGTGAACCTTACTCTCCTCAAAACTGGTTCAAAGAGGGAATAACATAAGTTTGCCCTAGAAATCTGTCTTCCCCCACAGAAAAATAGGAGATGTAGGGGACAAGAGAAGAAGGAATAATAGAAGGTAGGGCAGATTGGGGAGAGAATTATCAGAAGTAAAACATTTTTTTTCATTTTTAGATTTTTTTTCCCAATAATTTATATAGGTTTTAACATTTCATATTTTGTAAGATTTTTTGAGCTTCACATTTTCCTACCACACTCCATTTCTTCCTTGACAGCGAGTCATCTGATATAGTTTATATATGTACAAGCATGTTAAACATATTACCATATTAGTCATTTTGTGAAAGAAGAATCAAAACAAAAGGGGAAAAACTATGAGAAAGAAAAAATATATAAAGCAAATTTTAAAGAGTTAAAATAATACATTTTGATTTTCATTCAGACACCATAGTTGTTTATTTGGATGTTAATGATATTTTCCATCACAAGTGTTTTAGAATTGTCTTTGATCATTGCACTGCTAAAAACTAAATCAAGCATAGCTGATCATCACATAATGTTGTTGCTATTGTGTGTAATATTGTCTTGGTTCTACTCACTTCAACATAAGTACATGTTACTCTTTTCAGGGAGCAAAACACTTTTGAGGAGTATTTGAGAGTGAAAGGAGAGAAAAAAGTATGAATAGGTAGAAAATAAGATAGAAAGACGTGATTATCAAGAAAAATTTATGTGAAACAATTTACTTTGTTGCAGGTCTCATTTCTCAGACTTATAGAGATATAATTCAAATTTATAAAAATAAGCATCATTCCCCAATTTATAAATGATCAAAAGATATAAACAGTTCCTGAATGATATAATTATATTTATGTGGCTGATAGCAGTAATATGAAAAGGAAATTGTCTATTTCATAATTGATGGAGGAATGCAAATTAAAACAATTTTAAGGTACCACCTCCTACCTATTAGATTGACTAATAGTACAGAAAGGAAAAATGACAAATGACAATGAAAAATGATTCATTAGTGAATTTTTGCTGGAGTTGTGAATTGATTCAACCATTCTGTATAGCAGTTTGGAACTATACCCAAAGAACTATGAAACCATGCTTAACCTTTGACCTATTAGGTCTTTATCGAAAAAAAATGATAAAACTTTGGGCAGCTAGATGCACAGTAGGTAGAGCATGGACCTTGCAGTCAAGAGGACCTGAATTCAAATCCAACCTTATAATTGCCTAGCTGTGTGATGTCAGGCAAATCATTTAACTGCATTGCTTTAAAAAAATAAAACTTTTTACAAAAAAGATAAAAAGCAAAAAGGAAAAAGGAACTATATGTACAGAAAAAGGAAATTGAGAGATACCTCAATTGGGTAATGACTAAACAAATTGTCATATGTGATTGTTTTGGTATACCATTAGGATGTGGACAATGATGAACAGAATGCTCTCAGATAAACCTAGTAAGAATTATATGAACTGATGCAAAATGAAATGTACTGTGTTCAAAGTAATTGCAGTGTTAAAAGATAATCAGCTGTAAATGACTAAGGTATGTCTGGCAGTTCAGTGATCCAAGACTCTGCTAAAACATATGGAGAAAAATTCTGTCCATTCCCAGAGAAAGAATTGATGATATCTGAATACAAATTGACACATTAATTTTTTTATCTTTATCTTTTATCTAGTTTTATATCTATGTTTTCTTCCACAACATGCTTATTATTGAAATGTTTCACTGGATTTCACATATATCATTCATATCCAATTGTTAGTTTTCTCAGTGGCAGAGAGGGAGGAGGAAGGAGAAAGGGATAGAATTAGGAATTTGAAGTTTTAAAATTAAATATTTAAAATTGTTTTTACATACAACTGAGAAAAATTTAAAAAAATTAAAAACTCAACCAGTTGAGTATTGTCTACTTATTAAGATATTTTACAGAAAACAATTGCAAAATTGGATTTCAAAATGAAGGATAAATAGCAACAAAGTGACAGAGAGCTTATGCATATTCCTCTTTGCTCACCAAAGAACTATACTAATTAATTATTGAAAGATACAAAAGATTTCATCTTGATTAAATCCTTCCTAATAATGAAAGATGAATCTTAATAGGCATTATGGAGCGTTAATAGCCTTAATAAGAATTTATGGAACACCTACTATGTGTCAGTTGCTTTACTAAGCTGTATGTAAGCATTATCTGATACTCACAACAACCTTATTAGGTTGCTGCTATTGTCTCTAATTTACAGTTGAAAAACTTAGGCAGACAGAGGTCAAATGATGTGCCTAGGATCATGCAGCTAATAAACATTCAAGTCTAAGGCAAGTAAAATAGTTTTCAGGAGTTTTCATAGTAAAATGGTGTGCAGAAGATCTGCAGGTTTTCAAATTCAGGATGGATTGCCATTTATCAATGATGTTTAGTGGAATGAACTATGAAAATACTTTCAAGTCAGAAATTCTTTTATTCTAAGGTTGTTTTATCTTTGCAATCTCATAAACAATTTTTACTACAACTGTAGTTCAAGAAAACCTGATGCCCCTGAAGCTTAGGGATATTATAGGGTAAATAGAACTTCTGAATTGAAATTGCTTAACTTGGAATGACCCTAAATGAATGATGATTACTTGGTTATGTCTTATGGAATCTTGGGTGATAAGAAGCTGATGAGATTATTCAGGGACAATTATTGCAATAATCTTTCCCCCAGAATGAACAGAAAGAAGCTGTTTGACTGCAAGTCATTATATTTGGGATGTATGTGAATATTAACAAGAAATTTTCAGTCTGTACAGAGTCTTACTTTATCATTAAGCCATAGTACAGGAATAATTGGAATACCCTTGTCATAAAGAATAACGTCAAGGAATTCTTTTGGGATTAAAGATTAAATCTTATAAAAAGACTTCTTTTTAATATAAAAAATTCACATACACAGATTATAAATGTGCATACTTATGTATAAATATATGTGCACATATTTTTCATTTTTTGAATTTGCCTGGAACAATACATAACATTTTTAATTTAAAATTAAATTTAAAATTAATTTAATTTAACTTATTTATTTTTAATTAGTTTAAATTCAAACACTGAAAAATATTTAAATCCATACTATGTGCTAAGTTCTAAGGATACAAAAAGGGCAAAAATATAGTCCTTGCCCACTGTGTGTGTGTGTGTGTGTGTGCATATGCAAATACATATCTCAAGACATAGGTACAATAAATAGGAAATAATCAAAGGGAAGACATTAGCTTTAGGCGGTATGCAATCATCATATATGATTAACAATAATTCATCTCTATATCTCAAACAGCATGATAAGGCAAATTTGGAGATTTCTGTTCTTATAGAGAGTTCCCACGTTGCAGATGTAACATTTTTCTATTTATATAACACCTAAGGGTTTACAAAATATTTTTCTGCTGCAAATATAATGAAATATATCTTGTCAAAATTATTACTATTTTAGTATCAAGAAAAAAGAGAGTGGAAAAAAGTTAAAAGCCTTATCCATGAGGTGGCTAGGTGGCACAGTGGATAGAGCACTGGCCTTGGAGTCAGGAGTACCTGAGTTCAAATCCAACCTCAGACACTTAATAATTACCTAGCCATATGGCCTTGGACAAGTCACTTAGCCCCATTGTCTTGAAAAATCTAAAAAACAAACAAACGAACAAAAAAGGCTTATCCATGGTTACATAGCTCCAAATTCTTAGAGACAGCCAAAGGATCCAGGTCTGACTCTAAGCTCAATTCAATTTTTATTGTACCATTCTACTCCATGGATGTCTGAATAAATTGAGGAATCTGAAATCTTGTAATTAAACAGTTCTGATGACATATGTGTCTTTCATACCAAATCTCAAAGATATAAAAAGAGAATTTTTATTGAAATAGCATATGAGAGTTTTGTTTTTTTGATAATGGAACTATACTATATAATGATACTTTGAAAAATTAGTGTAGGGGGCAGAGCCAAGACGGTGACAGGAAGGGATCGAGTCTTAGGAGCTCTCTGATAAAAACTCATAAACTAAGGACTCTAACTAAAATGTCAACAGACAGAACCCACAAAGGGACCCAGTGAGGCAGTTCTCCTACTTAAGGTAACCTGGAAAAGAGCAGAAAGGCTCGGCTCCCTGGGTTGGGGTGGGAGGGGTGGCCTGGCGGAGGGGTGGCCCTCCAAAGCTAAAGAACTTCAGGCTCCCGGAGGCAATCCCAGGGAGCTGGGAGCCGGGAGCCATGGCTCACAGCAGCAGGGGAGTCTCCTGAGCTGCACCCCAAGGAGCACCAGGCACAAAGTGGGGGAACAGCGGGGACCTCTGCCAGAGTAAGCACATGGAACCCAGCCCTCAGGGCACACAGCAAGCAGCTAGATCTTTCAGCAGACAAGACCTGGAAACAGAAGCAGGCAGAGCTGGTAAGCAGGAGCCTCCAGGGCATGGCCCATTGAGCTGAGGGAGGGGAGTGAAGAGAGAGAGAGACTGCTGAGCTCTGTCTTCTGGCTCTGGAACAGGACTCTGGGGCTCTGACCACATTCATATCCTGATTACAGTCTAGGCCCTCCCATAGAACAACAGCCTCCCCCCCCAACTCGGCCCTGTGGCAGAGGGGGGTGCTTATGGTCATTCGCAGACCAGGAGGAAGGACAGAGCCTCACACACTGAGACCCTGGTGGAAGTGTCCCAAAAACTCAGGAAGCACCCCAAAAAACAGGCTAAGGCTGGGACAATGAGCAAGCAAAGAAACAAGAGAAAGACCATTGAGAAATATTTTGCAAATGAGCCCAAGAAGGATCAAAATACTCAGTCTGAAGATGAGAAAGCACAAGCTCTAAAGACTCCAAGAAAAAACAGAAATTGGTCTCAGGCTATGACAGAGCTCAAAAAAGATTTGAAAATCAAATGAGGGAGTTGGAATAAAAACTCGGAAAAGAAAGGAGAGAGAGATGCAGGAAAAACATGAAAATGAATTCAGCAGCTTAGTCAAGGAAATCCAAAAAAAAAAAAAAAAAAAAAGAAAATAGCATGCTAAAAACCAGCTTAGGTCAAATGGATAAAACAGTTCAAAAAAGTTATTGAGGAGAAGAATGCTTTAAAAAGCAAAATTGGCCAGATGGAAAAAGAGATAAGAAAACTTTCTGAGGAGAACAAATCCTTCAGACAAAGAATAGAATTCAGGGAGACAGATGAATTTAACAGAAATCAGGAATCAATACTTCAAAACAAAAAAAAAATGAAAAATTAGAAGAAAATGTGAAACATCTCATTGAACAAACAACTGATATGGAAAACAGACTTAGGAAAGATAATTTAAAAATTCTTGGAATACCTGAAAGTCATGATCAGGAAAAGAGCCTTGAAATCATTTTCAAAGAATTACTGCAGGAAAATTGCCCTGATATTCTAGAAGCAGAGGGCAAAATAGAAATGGAGAGAATCCACCAATCCCCCCGAGAAAGAGATCCCAAAAAACCAACCACCAGGAATATTATAGCCAAGTTCCAGAACTCCCAAGTCAAAGAGAAAATATTACAAGCAGCCAGAAGGACACAGTTCCAATATCGTGGAGCATTGGGAGCTCGTAGGGCTTAGAATACAATATACTGGAAGGCAAAAGAGCATAGAATGCAACCCAGACTGAACTACCCAGCAAGGCTGAATGTCCTCTTCCAGGGAAAAAGATGAACTTCCAGTGAACCAGGGGAATTTCAAAGGTTCCTTTTGGAATGGCCAGAGCTGAACAGAAGGTTTGATCTTCAGACACAGGACTCAGGTGAAGCATGTAGATTGGAGGAGAGGGGGGGAAATATGAGGGACTTAATGAGGATGAACTGCATATATAGAAAAATGATACCAATAATATTCATATGAACCATCTCAGTTAATAGAGCAGGTAGAGGGAGCTTTTATAGTTAAAGCACAGGAGAAAGATGAATTTGAAGATAAAATATGATGTAAAAATGGAGTCAATAGGAAAAAAAGGGAAATGGAATGGGAGAAACAAAAAGGAGAGGGGGAATAGTCCAAGATATTTCACATAATAAGATTTTTTTTATTACAATGAGCTATTGCAATGATAATGAAGGGGGAAGGCAAGGGGGAATGAGGGAACCTTTGCTCTCACCATAGGTGGCTAGGAGAGGAAACAGCAGATATACTCATTGGGGTATAGACATCTGGAGTAAGAAGGAGGTGGGAGCAGGGGGAAGGGGTGGGGATGTGAATAAAGGAGGAGAAGATGGACCATGGTTGGAGAGTGGTCAGATAAAATACATTTTCTTTTTTACTTCTTGCAAGGGGCTGGGATTGGATGGCCTGCCCAGGACCATAGGGCCAGGTGGATTCTGGGCCTAAGGGGTGGTATGGGGGCTTGGGGCCTCTTGGCCCCAGGACCAGGGATCTGTCTCTTGCACCACTCAGCGACCCTACAGCAGAGTCAGAGTGAAAGGAGAGAGAAAATGTAGTACATGGTAGTGGAGAAATAAGAAAGGAGGGAGTTACAATCAGTAATGGCAATGTTGGAAAAATATAGAAGTAACTTTTGTGATGGACTTATCATAAAGATTGCAATCCACCCATGACAGAGTTGTTGCTGTTGGAACAAAGACTGAAGCACATTTTTTGTTATTATTATTTGGGGGAGGGTGCAGGGCAAGTGGGGCTGGGTGGCCTGCCTGGGGCCACATAGAAGGGTGATCTTTGGGTGCCTGGGGCTGGATTTGGACACAGGTGCTCTGTCTGCCACCCAGCCACCCCGACTATTATTACTATTTTATTTTATTTGGGGTATTTTTTTCTCTTCTTTTTGGTTTTTGCAGGGCAGTTGGGATCGGGTGACTTGCATGTCACATGGCTGTGTGATTGTTGGGTTTACGAGGCTGGATATGGACTTGGGTGCTTGTGGCTCCAGGGCTGGTGCTTCGTCCATTGCGCCACCTGGCCATACCTACAATTATTACTATTATTTTTTTAATTTTAATTTTTTTTTCTCTCCCCTTTACTTTTTTCGCCCAAGCAAGTCTATCTATATTTATGGGGGGAGGGGTACTTTGTTTATGTGAAAACAATAATATTTTATTAATGTAAAAAAACATTTGTACAAAATGAGAATAAAAAATTCATTTAAAAACAAAAAAAAATTAGTGTAGCAATATTTACTGATTAATCTCCCTAGCCTTAATTATATGTTAACTTCAATACCACCAGCACTGGGCTTATAAAAATTATTGCAAAGCAGGATTGTCCCTAAATGAGACCACAAGGTTACTACCTAATGTGCTACATTTAAATGGTGCTGGGAATTTATTTTAGTTTAGGTTTTAGTAAAGCAAATGGGGTTAAGTGGCTGGCCCAAGGCCACACAGCTAGGTCTGAGTGTCTGATGCCAGATTTGAACTCAGGTATTCCTTACTCCAGGGCCAGTGCTGTATTCACTGCACCACCCAGCCAGCCCGAAATTATTGAGGATCTCTGGGATACCTAAATTGACCTTATACTTAGTTTTAACAGGAAATGAGCAGATAGCTTTTTTCTCTTTGGCTGCTACTCCACAGAACACAGAATCTAGGTTTGGTCTTGAAAACTGAAGACTTCAATTTCCCTCAGAAATTTGTGCAACTTGTCTCAAGTTAAAAATGACAGTTACAGATATGGTTAATTATTTATACACCATAATGGCAGTTTAATTCTCTTTTGTAAAAATGACAATTTTTGATTACTTTTACCAAAACTACAAAATCATGAGAAAACCTGCTCTTTGTCTCAGAGAATGATACAACTTTAACACTAACACTGTATGAATATTCAAGGATACCTGCTGCATGGTAGTGAATTGTTGTTAGATAATTAATGTTTTCTTCTGTTAGGTCCTTGTCCTCTCATCTTTTTGTTAATCATGTTCCAATCAGTGACATGACTGGTTCACATGGAGTACAAAATTTTATAGTTTTTTAAAAAATATTTTCAAATTACTGATCAGAATATCTATATCTAAGGGTATGTATACTTTCACAGTCCTTTAAGTCATAATTATGAATTTTTCTACTGAATGGTTGAACTAGCTCACAGCTCTACTGATCATGTATTTATGTACATATTTCCTCATAAATTCTAAAGAATTCATTGTATTCCCTTTTTTTGTCAATTTTGTAAAGTTGTTTGGGAACCCATATTTCTAAGTTGTTTGATTTTATATTTATTTAGTTATATATATATATATATATATATATAATTTTCAATATAGTTGTTGATAAGCTACATTTGTTTTCTGAAAATTATTTATTAATGTTTTTCTGCTGTTATCATCTTAGCCTTTGTCATTTTTACGTGACCTTTGTAGAAATACCTTATGAAAACTGAATTTTATTACCCAGATATGATCTAAATTATTCTGTACTTCTTTCCTAAACTTCCAAAGTTAGTGTCCTCCCTAATCTATCTACTTTATAAATGTAATGTATTTCTTTACTTTATATTTCATGTACTAGTTTTCTTTCCCATTAGATTATATGCTTCTGGAACAGAGGATTTCTTTTCATTCCTTGTTTCCCTACTTTACATACCTTACCTGTATTACCAAAAATCTAACACAGTGCCTGACATAAAGTAGATATGTAATAAAGGCTTATTGATTGAGTCATTAGATTTCATCTTTCAGACTTTATTCTCCATTTAATTCTTTAACAAAATGGAATGTTATGTCACAATCTCATTATCATCGTGAATTAAAATAAATCAATAGAATTTTTTCATTGAAATAAATGATTTGGAGAGATCACATAATTTCATTAGAAAAGGGAACATTCAATGAGGAAACTGCCACTGGGAAGAAAATCAACTGTACTGAAAAGTATAGTCTAAAACAATTGTATACATGGTTCTGAGAGGTTGTGACTTGCCCATTATCACACAGCTAATATATGCCCAAACTAAGACATATTAATTTTGAGACCAACTCTCAACTGTGTCATGGTCTCTAAATAAACTTTGAATATCCTAAGAAATTTGAGTCTTATACAATAGTTGTATCAGATCATGCTTATACTTAACCTATCTGTATATCTATGTACCTATATTTATATTCGTGCTTATAAATATAGGTAAGTAGATATAGGTGAATAAAGTGTGAGAACTTATGGAAATAATTTTGTATATTAAACCTTACAATTGCACAGGCCTAAAAGTATATCTATTCTAACTAAAGTATATACATATGCTTTATACCAAGTAATTGTTTTAGATGGCTGATTTCCCTTAACCTAATAATTACATTGCTCTAAATTTAACAAGATGTTCTCTTTCCTTCTCTTACCCCAGTTACTTCTTAATTGATATATTACAAATCTATCTCAAAGTCAAAACTACAGTCATGGCAGCCAGTCTAAGCTGGTAAATTAAAAACAATAGTAATTTTTCTGACTTGCATAATAATATATGTATAATAATAAAACCATACTATAAAAATAGGAGTTATGAAAGAAAATAAAAATTATAAAGATGTATGTTTTATTTTGTAATGATGAAGAAATAAATTTAACAATTTAGAGATATCTAAAGAAAAAAATTCTATTTTAAGTAATGGTTATTTAAATTGGTTTTTAGTCATTCAAAGGGGCGCTCCTAAGATAGAAAACACAGAATTTATAGCATTTAATATAAAAGCTGAATGTTCTGTTCTCAAGATTGGTAGATTACATGAATGAAATCTAAAATTTTCTCCAATAATATACTTTCAGAAGTGTTAGTTTTCCAGTGCTGTATTCATTTTAGTTTATTCATATTATAGTGTTCCTTCTTTTCAACTTCTATTTTTTTAGTCTTCCAGTTTAGGGTAATACATACAACAAACAAAAGACAGAATCAAAAAAATTTGGTCATTTAATTATGTGTGTCTGAGAGTATCTTTTTAATATTATTTTTCTTTTACTATTTGGAACTTCCAAAAGTACATTAAATTTAATATATTATTGAGAAAACACATTCCAAAGACTCAATTTTATTGTTTCTTGATATAACTTAGTAACAATATTTTAAGGGAACAGTAAAAGAGAACAAAGAAGATTGATAAAGCAACAAAGTTTCTTCAAAAGGAGCTGACACACACAGAGGCTTTTTGGCAAGTTACAACCAAATAGACACAAAAGATTGGACAAAGAGGTTCAACATGTTGTTCCATGAGTAGTTTAAGTAGACCACTATATCAATGACTTCCTGGGACTGAAAGAGTTTTCCCAATCACTTCACAATTCCAATCTACTTTTCTAGAATCTAATCCTTTGCTCCTAATTTAGTACTACTTAATTAAAGTACTAATCAATTATAATTACTTAATTTTATCAAGTTTAATTAATTTAAAAAATTGAAATTAATTAAAATTTTAAAATTAATCAAATTACTACTTTTACTGCTACCACCACTACCACAACCATTACCACCACCACTACTACTATGACAATACTACTGAGCTGAGATGAAATAGAACTTCTGTTGTTGAAATTTGTTGCTTCTCAAGAATTATCTATAGATCTCAGCCAGGACAAGAGGCAATCAAAGTAAATACATTTTACCAGCAGGAATTCAGTATGATACTGACAAGCTTTATATTCAAACTCCTGTTTCTGAAGTGTTTGAAAGAACTTATACCTTATTCTAACATTCACAGAACTCTGTTTTCTTGTCCTTCATTTTCTTTATTTTCTTTTTATACAATTTCTTATACTTTACTAAAATATACTTTTATAAGAGTAAACATAATACCCCCTCACCCCCAAAAATATAGATTCACATGAGAATTAAAGTAAGGGAAAGAGGAAAAAATTGTGCTTCAGTGTGTGTTCCAACACCTCCAGTTCTGTCACAGGTGGATCACATTCTTAATGATAAGTCCATCACAAAACTACTTCCATATTTTTCCACTGTTGCCAATGCTGATCACAGCTCCCTCCATTCATACCTCCCTACTACCATATACTATATTTTCTCTCTCCTTTCATTCTTTCCCTCTTCTAAAATGTACTGTAGGGTAGCATAATGGCACAGTGGACTGATCACTGGCCCTGGGGCCAAGAGGCCTGAGCCCACATACCATGCATAAGTCCAAGCAACTACCTGGCCCCATGGTCCCAGACAGGTCACCCAATCCCAATCCTGTGCAAGAAGTAAAAAAAAAAAAAAGAAAATGGGTTATATCTGACTACTCTCCCCCATGATCCACGCACTCCTCCATCACCCACATCACCCCTTACCCTTGTCCCTTTCTGTCCTTTTAACTCTAGATGTCTATACCTCATTGAGTGTACATGCTGTTTCTTCTCTGAAACACCTCTGATTAGAGACAAGGTTCCCTCATTCCCCATTGCCTTCCTCCCTTCCATATCATTTTTATAGTTCATTGCAATAAAAAAAAACTTATAAAAATATCTTAGCCTATTCCACCTCTCCTTTCTCTTATACCTAATACATTTCCCTTTTAGCCATTGACTACATTTTCACAATATACCTTCAAATTCTGCTCTCTTCTGTGCTTCATCTATAAAAGCTCCTTCTGCCTGCTCTATTAAATGAGAAGTTTTATATGGATATTATCCATATCATTTTTTCATGGCAGGAATATTTGCAGTCCATTATCATGAAATTCCTCATATTTCACCCTTTTCCTCCACTCTCTATGCTTCACGTGAGTCCTGTATTTGAAGGTCAAACTTTCTGTTCAACTCTGGTTGTTTCAACTGAAACAATTGAAACTCCCCTGGTTCATTGAAAGTCCATCTTTTTCCCTGGAAGAGGATGTTCAGTTTTGCTTGTTAGTTGATTCTCTGTTGCATTCTAAGCTCTGTTGCCTTACAGAATATTATATTTCAAGCCATACGAGCCCTTAATGTAGTTGCCGCTAAGTCCTGTGTGATCCTAATTGCAGCTCCACAATTTTGAATTGTGTTCTTCTAGCTGCCTATAATATTTTCTCCTTGATTTGGAAGTTCTGAAGATTGGCTATAATATTCCTGGGGGTTGTTTTTTTTTTTTTTGCTCTCTTTCCAGGGGAGATTGGTGGATTGTTTCAATTTTTATTTTGCCCTATGCTTCTAGGATATCTGCACAATTTTTCTGTGGGAATTCTTTTAAAAGGAAGTCAAAGTTCTTTTCCTGATCATGACTTTCAGGTATCCAAATAATTTTTAATTTATATTTCCAGAATTTGCTTTCCAGATCAGTTGTTTTTTCAATGTTTCACATTTTTTTCCTAATTTTTCATTCTTTTGGGGTTGAAGTATTGTATCTTGACTTCTCATAAAGTCATCAACTTCCTTTAGCTCCATTCTATATCTGAAGGATTTGTTTTCCTCAGAGACCTTTCTTATCTCTTTTTTCCATCTGGACAGTTCTGCTTTTTAAATCATTCTTCTCAATAACTTTTTGAACTATTTTATCCATTTTGGTTTTTAATGTTATTTTATTTTAATGTTATTTTCTTCAGCATTTTTGTAGATCTCCTTGACTAGGCTGCTGATTTCTTTTTCATGTTTTTCCTGCATCTCTCTTATTTCTTTCTACAGTTTTTCCTTCTATTTCCCTTAATTTTCAAAATCTTTTTTTGAGCTCTGTCATAGCCTGAGCCCAATTTCTGTTTTTTGTGGAGTCTTTAGATGAAGCAGTTTGTACTTCCACATCTTCAGATCAAGTATTTTGATCTTTCTTGGGATTTCTCAATGGTGTTTTTTCTTTTTTCTCTGTTTACTCATTTCGCCAGCCTGTGCCTGGTTTGGGGGTGCTTCCTGAGCTTTTGAGTATTATTTGGACACACCCTCCACAAGGATCTCAGAGTTTGAAGCTCTTGACTTCCCTCCTGGTCTGTGAATAACCACAAGCATAGCCCTCTGCCTTGGGGCTGAGATGGGGGGGGCACTGTTCTATAGGGTACCTAGACTATAATCAAGATCTGAATGTGGTCAGAGTCCCAGAGTCCTGTTCCAGGTACAGAGGACAGACCTCTAAAGCCTCTCTACATTCCCCTACTTTTGGTGTACTGAGCAATCAAGGCTCTATATTGCCTGGGGGCTCTTGCTTACTGGCTCCAAGTCTGCTTCTGTTTCCTGGATCTTTGCTGCCAGTCACCATGGCTGCTGAACTAAACTATGCTGACTGCTGCAACTAACCTGAGCATCTGGGCTTCTTGTGCTTGCTCTGGCAGAGGTCCCCTCCACTGATCCTCCAATTTGTGCCCGGCACTCCCCCAGGTGGAGGCCAGGAAACTGCCTCCACTGCCCTGAGGCATGGCTTCCAGGCACCCTGGGGCTGCTTCTGGGAGGCTGAAATTTCTTCACTCTGGTGGGCCACCCTTCTAACCTCATGGAGCAGAGCCTATTCACTACTTTCCAGGTGACCTTGGTCTGGAGAATTGCCTCATTGGATCTTTCTGTGGGTTCTGTCTCTCAAAAATTTAGTTAGAGTCATAATTTTAAGATTTTTCAAATATTATGGATAGAACACCTAAGGATGGCTCTTCTCCTGTTGCCATCTTAGCTCTGCCCATTCACAGAGTTCTTAAGTATTAGTTTCCACTTCAAAATGTATTATTTTCTTTAGGTAAAATAATCCTACCAATCTTGATGACTCAGAACTTTTGAATCTATCTCTTACCTTGGTACTTTTGATATAACAACACCTCACCTATATCCTTCCAAAATCATCTGTCCTTTTGTCACCATCTTCAGAATCCCTATATCAATGTTAGCAAATTTCTGTTCATTTTAGACAATTTTCCTTTTGTATTTCAACAGAATTTTTCCCTTTGGTTCTGATTCTTGTTTCACAATATGACTAATATGGTAAAGATCATACATGTATAACCTATATCAAATTAGTAGCTGTTATGGGGAGAGAGGAGGGGAAGGAAGGAAGTAGACTTTTGTGATAGCTAAGAAATAGAAACAAAATAGATACCCAGTAACTGGTTAATGGCTAAACAAGTTGTGATACATGAGTCTAATGGATATTGCTGGGTTTTGAGAAATTATGTATGTATATGTATATATATATATATATATATATACATATACATATACATATACATATATATATATGTGTGTGTGTGTGTGTGTGTGTGTGTGTGTGTGTGTGTGTGTATAGCATGGAAGGATTTTTATGAACTGATGCAGAATTAAGTAAACAGAGTGAGGAATGTAGTGCTCATATAGTGTATTATAGCAATGTATATGGAAAGAATGATCCCCCCCCCAAATAATCAAGAGTAAACATCACAAAATTACAAAGAAAGATAAAGTAGGACTTCAAAAACTATGAGAAGACACCCCTAAACCCACCTCTTTGTTGGGATTAAATGGCAAGAGGTATGGATATTGCACATTTGTTCTTTTTCATTTCATCATATTAGCCAATTGTGCCAAATCCTCTTTCTCTCTTCAATAAATACTCTATCATATGGGATAGTTCTCTGGGATGGGGAGGGAAGGATACATGGCATACTACAATGATGCAAGAAACAGTAAATATAAATTAAAAACTTATTCTAAAAACTATCATTGAGGGTTTTAAAAAATTATTTTAGGACGTTTTAATGATTCTTAATTTTGCTTGATGTTTTTAAGGTCAGTTGTTTATAATATCAAGATGCATAATTATGTTAATCTATTCTCTCTTTCAAGTCTCTGACTACAGATTCACTTTATGTTTGCAGGATATTTAAATCTATAATTTTTTATACTAATGAGGGGGCAATTTGGTTAACAAATTCTCCAGGTTTAGTTCCAGAATTGTGGATTTGTGCCACAAATTGACTTCTGGGTGGATGGATTCCATTTGGTCTTGACCTAGGGTCATTTGTGTTCCTGGGTGGATCTACTCCTCCTGGGGATAGTCCCCTTGAGATCTCTGATGTTCCGAATACAGAGACAACCATGATATCTCAAGATAGTGCTAAGATCCTTGAAATCACCAGATTTGGGGTGTCCAGGTTAGAGGGCTGCTAAGGTACACTAGTTGTGACCATTTCCTCAGACTTCCAAGGTCTCCACTTCTGAAGGAAGAGTTCAGCTCTTGCCTTATCCAGACATAATGTATTATAGAATATAATTGCATTAAATCTACCTCCTAGGTTAACTAGGGTGATATTGGATTGGTTGGTGGCTCTCTTTCCCTATTGTCATGAACTTTTGTCTGACTCCTTATGCAATTCTGAATGGAGGAAATCACTGCAGTTTTTCATTAAATTTCTTTATTTCACCTGGGATAAATTTCAGGGTTCTTTTTAGGAGTAGGTATATAAAAGCTAAATGCCCTGCCTCTTATTTATTTGGCATTTTGGCCAGTCCAGCAAGCCAAAAATAAAAAAAAAGCTCAAAAATCCTCATATTCTGCTCTAATCTATCCAATTAAAATAACTATCTTGGCTTTATATGTGATTAATTAATTAGGAAAAGGACACAATCAAAAAATAATTTTAACTCACATTCCTGATTCTCTTTTTCCAGCTTTGTTTGCTCAATCACATCCTGTGGAATGAGAATAAGCTTTCCTTTGGTCTAAATTAAGAACTGCTTGGTTTTAGTGGATTCTAAGTATGCAATAATTTTCTAAAGGATGCCCTGACAATTCAGTTATCAATCATAATTCTAAAAGACTTGTGATGAAAAATGTCATCCATATCCAAAGAAAAAAACTTTGAAGTCTGAGAGGACATCAAAGCACAATATTTTCACTTATTAAAACTTTTTTAATGCATCCTCCCACCTTCTTTCACATTATTTCCCCCTTTAGTTCTTCTTACACCCTAAATCTTTTGGTATACACAAAGATCAGGAAACAATGTTCAATAAACTGTTTTATCAATTCCTTCAAATTTGGTTGAGTTTTTGGTATTTTTCATTTATGTCTGACTCTTTGTGACTCTATTTGGGTTTTTTTTTTTGGAAAAGATGCTGAAGCAGTTTGGCATTTTCTTTCCCAATTCATTTTACAGATGAGAAAACTGAGATAAATTGGGTTGTATAACATGTTCAGGGTCACATGGCTAGTATATTTCTTAGGTCAGATTTGAAATTACAAGATAAATCTTCCTGAATCCATATCCAGCACCCTATCCATTGTGTCACCTTGCAACCCAAGTGAGATTATACATTCTCTTATCATTTTCTTCCTTCTAAGCACACCCACATCTCCCCCAACACCCACACATACAATCAGTAGGATGATAAGGTATTCTCCATGTTTCATAAGAACATTTTCAGACCATTCATCTGATGCCATTCTTGAATAAACTCTTTATTATTAAAATCCCCTATATCTACACATTATCCTTCCCTGGTGTAAAGGAAGATGTACATTAGCCATTGGGTCATTTTCACTCCTTTCTCAAAGATTTGAACACCTAGTTAGCAATCTTTGCATTTAACCAAACCTCATATTAGGGTACATTATTATGCTTACTTGTTGGCTTTGCAAATATCCTATCATTCAAGTACATCATTTTCCAAAATTCCAATGACATATAACTTCTCTCTATCTCAGTCACAGAAATGGATGGCTTTGATCTCATCATAACAAAAAGTTCAGAAATAGTTTTATGGCCTTCAGCTCTTATTCTACTGCAGCATCCTATTTTTCCTGTAATTTTTTTAATCATTAAATTCCAGTTCTTCTATCCTAAGCTTTCTTTAAAAATCGTTACCCTATTGCAACTATATTTTCACTTTTTCCAAACATGTCCTTATAATTAAGAAGCTCAATTATACACTATTCCAAGAACGTCTTTTGTCTGCTCTTCCTGTATTTGCTCATAATTTACCAAACCAGAAATTCTGTATTATGTCCATTTGCAAACTGCTGAAGAATGCTACCAACTATGAAACAATTGTGATGAATGAAATCTCTAAAATTTATTTGAACTAACCTCAACCAACTCCTAATTTCAGGAAAGGAATTTTGTTATTCTCCCCAGATGAAACTCCACCAGACAATTAAGTGGAAAGAACAGGGATTCTGGAGTAAGAGGATCTGACTTCAAATAAAACTTCTAAAACAAACCTTTTAACCACATTGGGGTTTAATTTCCTTGTTTTCAAAATGATGGAATTGTTTTAGACAACTTTTGATTCCACTTTTTTCTCTAGATACATGTTATTATAATAATTTCCATAGTGTTCTTTCCTAAGGCTCCATTTTTCTCCTTATAACCTACATGTTACTACTTCCTACTACTCCTATTAAAAGTACCTCAATTCTTACTTTACTGAGGGAAGAGGACATTCCTCTGTGAATTCTCTTATTATATATATATATATATATATATATATATATGTCTTTATTTCATACCATTTCACATAATCTCCTTTGCTTCATTGTCTGATGAAGATAGAGCCTTTTCCCTCATGAGTGTCAATCTCTTTATTTTTGCACTCAATCCCATATATTTCAGTCTCCTTTTCTTTCTAATATTGAATTTATCCCCATTTACTGCTCTATCCACTGAGCCACCTAGTTGCCCCATGGTCAATTTTATTTTTAAAAGAGCTGTTATCCTTTTCTTATTACCCAGTTGTATTTTTTAAAAGGATTTGGCTTTTTTTTTTCAGTCCCTTTTTGCTATGTTAATTTTCCTCTTGTATGTCTTTTCTAAATTTTTTCCTTTTGACTTTTTAAAATCCTTTTTGAGTTCTTCTAAGAAGTCTTTCTGGGACAGAGACCAATTGATATTCTCCTCCATAGTTTCACATGTAGAACTTCTTTTGCTCTTCTTTTCTGAGCTTGTGTTTTGCCCATGCTTATCTCTTAGATAATTTTAAATGGATCCTGTTTTTCTCTAGCCATTCTTCATTTTGAGTTTCATTAGATATCCCAAGATTCTTGTTTTGGGGGGGGGTGTTATAAAGAATGCCTAGTGGACTAGTCAGAGAAGCCTGAGGTACTTTTTCTCTTGGCATCTGTGCTGGGCATGTCATCCTCTCCCTCTCTACAGTGGAAACACCTGTGGATATCTCTAAGTTGAAACAGGTGGAATCCCCAGAGGCATTCATATTGGGGAAAGTCAGCTGACTACTCTCTCATTGGGAGAGTGGGTTAAGTCTGAGTTGTTTTTTTTTGTGTGTGTAGGAATGCCAGGAGCTCTCTCTTTGGATTAAGTGTCAGAGGTGGGGAATTCAGTCTCCCTGG
The DNA here is from genome assembly GCF_037893015.1 of Macrotis lagotis. NCBI lineage: Eukaryota > Metazoa > Chordata > Mammalia > Peramelemorphia > Peramelidae > Macrotis > Macrotis lagotis. The sequence continues at coordinate 390,627,254 of NC_133666.1, forward strand.
ACTATTGGAAAAGGCAGGAACACCTGGGGCTGTCTCTGGGATATTTATGCCAAAATACCAGACCCTCCTCCTAGAAATGCCAGATGCTCATCAAAGTCCAGCTTTCCAGACTAGTCATAGAGAATGAATGTGGGTCCTGGGCATCTGTGATGGAACTTTCTCAGTGCATTGGAGCCACCCATTGCTTAGCCAAGTCCTAACTCCAGTTTCTACTTCCAAATCAAGAATCTCAGGTTAGTTTCCTAGCCTCACCTTGTTGCCAGTGCACTGAGTATCTGTTCTCTGCTTTGGGCCAACCATCCTCCCCTATGACAGACCTTCTGGAAGATGTTTCCTTCTGATCTTTGGTGTGTTCTGTCACTCCAAAGGACATTAAGAGATTTAATTAATGTTTATGAGTAATTAACTCAGGAACATTTATCATAAATCCTAGTTTCTCTCTGCCATCTTGACAGGAAGTGCCGCCATCACTTTTCAATCTCTTGCATTATGATTAATCATTTCATCACTGCACTAGACATAGTCACTCTACAATTAGTAGTAATCCCTTAATTTCTCAGTTGGCCTACTGTGTCTCAGTAGTCTTCTGTATTGGCCTCTATTCTTTGAAATTTTTGATCATCCTTCTCTCTTAGATAATCTTTACTAGAAACTTTTTTTGACACTTTTACATATTTTTTTTACTTTTTACTCTTTTTTCCTTTCCTGATTGTTAATCTTTACTAGATTATTATTTTAAACTCTTATATTTGGAAATACATTGGTCTCAGTTCTAAACTCACTTCTTGTTTTTTTTTTCCTTTTCTCCTCTCTAATTTCAATAGTTACCTTAGGTTCAACTATCATCTCACTGAATATGAACCACAAATCTAGTCATAGTGTTCCTTCTCAACTGTAATTCCAATTTGTCAATCATCTTTTGGACATTACTAATAGCAACCCAATAAGAATTTCTAATTCAGTAGAATTTGTATATCTTTTTCTCAATTATTGCTTTTTATATTAACTTTACTAATTCTCTTTCAGCCATATTTCTAGTCACTAGGGATTGTAATTCAGAATTACTCTCAACTCCCTTACCTCCACTTAAAATCTCTAATTTCATGCCAAGTCTCAGTGACTCTACCTGCTCAATAGTTCTCTTATCTATCCATTTCACTTATCTCAATTCAAAATTTCTCATCTACATCACTGTAATAGATTGAAAATAACTCATGCATTATTTCCAAAGTTTTTGATATAATAAATTTTTCTTTTCTTTAGAATAAATTTAAATTTAGAAATTATGATTTCTCAAAATTTCTTTATATTTAATGAAGGATTTCATCACAATTCCATTTGGCTATTTTTTCCTCTTTCCTAAGAAATGTCTAGCTCTGAATATTTAGCACTTTATTTCCATTCAATATCCATAAACAAAATACCCATCAGCTTTTTTATTTGGAATAACAATGTGAATATTTTAATTCACTTTAACTCAAATTTGGGAAAGGTAATAGGAATACTAATGAACTGTAGACCTATGCTACCTCTCAGAGGTAGAAATCAGTCTAGCAAAGAAGTATAATCATATGGATATCTGCGAGTTACCTGGTTTCTAACTTTCTATCATGTGTTTGCCAAAAGATAGGCCCAAATTTATAGAATCTGAGATGTGTCCTGAAAATATATCCACATGGAGATATAAGAAAATTTCAGAACCAAAAAGATTGATTTACTTTGGTTAGCTTAATTCATACACTTATATTAGACTTATCAGGATAGTGGGACACAAAAAGTTCATGTGAAGATATTATGTATGGGTTATCTTGCCAGTGAGGTTAACAAAAGACATAAAATGATGTGTTTTCAAACAAAACCAGTTTGTGGATTTATTTTGTGCAACTAAGGATTTGTTTAAAGGCAATGGTTCTATTTGGAAATAGGAAAGTTGGATTAATAGTGACAGTGATGAAAAGAAATAATAAGAGAAGAGAGAACCACACACAGAGACAGAGAGCAGATAGCTACAGAAAGTGGGAGGGCACCAAGATGGATACAGACAAATAAATGGAAAGGAGGCCAAGGGAGAGAAAAATGAGAGGAAGAGAAAAGGAGGAAATAGTACCAATGAAACATTAAAAAATTCACAACTGACTAGAAAGGTATTCAGAAAGGGTCACAGAAAATTTCTATTACCACCATGTTGAATTTAATGGATGCTTTTAAAGATCCATTTAGTAAAAAATTGAAAGTTTTGTATACCTTTTATGTACTTTTTTTGTATTTTGAAATCTTAATGTCTGTTAAATTGATCATTATAAAACTTAGGCTGTGGGTCAAAAAACTGATGCATGGTCTAAAGAAAAAATTTTTCTTAAGTGAAAAATCACATTTATAATATTTTATAAGACTTTATGCAAGAGTATTATGAGGATAGCATTATAAGCTACTAAGTATCCTTAATTCTTAGAAATCACTACATTTTTACTAAGGTTCTCAAAATTCTTTTCTTGTTTCAAGGCTTACCCCAGGCATTATTTTTTCGGGAAGATTTCCTTGAGCTTCCTTCTTATCTGGCAATAACAGTCAGTAGTTTTCTTCCCCAAAATTTCATTCCATTCAATTTCCTATTCTCATGTGTCTTCCATCAAGGCAAATATATACTCTGTAAGTATATAAGCACTTTCATTTTTTTTACTTTGTAATGCCAATGTCTAGCATAATACTTAATGAGTCATTAGTTTGATGAATATGAAAATTATTCCTGTTTTACAGATGGGACAATTGAAGCTCAAGGATGGTAACTGACTTTTCCAAACATTAGACCAATAATAACTATCAAAAGTGGATTGTGAACTCTTCTTTGATAGGACCATTACCTGAATAGCTGCTGGCCATAAAATGGAGCTATTGTTTCTGGAAGCTCTGAGAAAATGCATATGAGGAATAGAAACATTAATTTAAGGTACCTTAAAAGATAGATTGTTTTCATAAAGTAAATTATTGGAAGCAAGAACAATTGTAAAAAAAAAGACACACACATTTTTGAATGAAAATTGTTTTCCATAATTTACTTTATCTACTACATTAGAAGCCTCAATATGAGCAGTTATAAAATATATCTGATGGAATGTCATTTTTTTATGCACTGTTTACACTCAAGTGTTCTTTCTTAATAATTTTCATTGCCGATATACATACCAATTAAAACATGGCATAGAAAGTTTACTTGGTGCTTACTACAGTGGCTTTGAAAAAGTGATTTAGGAAGTGATGTTTTTATTTTTTAACTTTTGCCTATAAAATTCATTTTCAAAACTTCAGAAACTTTTCACAAGACTTAAATGTGTTGACTGTCTAATGAGAATTTGAATCAGGTACTTAACTTGAAAACCAATATGAAGAAAGTAGAAATAAATATATCTAAATTTTATTTCTGAACATTTGGGAAATTATCCAGTCCTTCAATGGATCCTTGTACTAAAAAGCCAGTTTGGTAAAACTTATATTCTCCTGCTGATTCTACAATCTATAGAATGAAAATTTCAGCCGACATAAATAGAATCATTACTATATAAAATATTTTTAGCAATGGTCTAATTCAAGGAAAAGATATGAGGATATCAGCTAGAGAATATATGATTTGAAAAATCACATAATGGGAGGATAAGAGATGGGTATCCTTAGGTATTACAGCTAAATCATTCCTATTAATTGTTCAACAAAATTTTCTATGTATTTGGTGTTTAATTGAGATGTCTCATAGGTTAAAGAAATCCTAACTCATGACAATGCATTTTATTTTTAGAAAGATTGTTAGGGAGGTTTTATTTATTATGAGCCAAAGTATGATTCTCTAACAGTCTGAATTTCTCCTGATTCTACCCTTTAGGACCAATGAGAACACTTTAAACCTTTGAGACACTTTTATCATTTTAAATACTTAAAAAAAATTACCTAATCTCTTCAAATCTCCTTTCTTCCAGATAGATGGCATAAAAATATGTTTGTGTTGGTATATATGAGAGAGAGAGAGAGAGAGAGAGAGAGAGAGAGAGAGAGAGAGAGAGGAAAGAAGGGAGAAAGGAGAAACAAAAGAGAGATACGAGAGAAGTTAAATGACTGTGTTCTATGGCAGGTATTCTCTAATGGGTGAATATATATATATATAAAGGACCTCAGGAAAGACAAAGTGGGGAGGTACTTTCATTCATTGACATATTAATACCATTCAGCCAATCCATCCATCCAATCAATCCATCTATCCAATCCATCAATTCCATCCATCCATCCCATATCACTCACCATGAATTCCAGTTTCACCTACATATTAAATTATGATTCTATTGAAGAAAATATCTTTCAATTGACAAGAAAATTTATCTAATGATATTCTTGACAATTTGCTAAATGTCTACTTTTGTGTTACTATTAATCAAGTCAAATTGACAATGCTAGTCATGTTTCAAACAAGCACAGTAAGAAAAACAATTAAAATTTGATACTTTCAAATTTTACTATAACCCAATGTTCATTTTAAAAAGTAATTAACTCTTCATTAACTATAAATAATACCAGCTCTATATCTACATTGAGTTGCCCTATTTTAAAAAAGTAAAAGACATAACTATAAGGAAGATGTAGAAATACATTGAAAATGTTTTTTGAGCTATAAGTGTTCTTAACAGTATAAAATTGCCAAAATTGTAAGCACTATAATCACTTATTTTAGGAAAAAGTTAAAGGTAAAAATGATTATATCACCCATTAAAGGTAATAATAGAAAAAGCAAGCTGTATTTATATAGAACAGAAAACGAATATTGTATTAAAAAAGACTAGTGAAATTAATTCCTAAGCTATTTTCATCATGAATATATTTTGGAAAACCTGAAACAATCTCCATATTGCTCTTTATCTTACATCCTTCTACTTTGTCAGAATAAATTGGAAAGTTTCAAGATTAGAAGAAGATAAAATTCAAATACAATATTTTGTAAAAATGAAGGGGCACTACTTTTACTAATTCTAGAAAATGACTGATTTACTAAATCAAGGAGGGGTGGGGAGAATGGTAGCAATGATTATTAAAAAAAATAAAATTAAACCTATATTGCTGTATTTTCCCCATTATCAGTTATTAAGAGATGGATATGTTAATGGAAAAGAGTTAAATATATTAATGAGAATTATATTTCTTAATATGAATGTAGAAAAGTCTGTGAGGCTGTTGTTGATTTTGATGTTTTTGATATGGTTTGTCCTTTGTTCTTGACAAAGACAGTGGCATCAGAATGGTTATGTATGACATGCAAGTAAGTTAGATTTAAGTGAGGGTTTACTGGGCAAAGTCACCAGTTTCACTTTCTCTTCTAGAGTGATTTGAGTTCAGTGGCCAAACATTTATCAGAATCTTTGGAGATGGGTCTGGATGCAATGAAAGACCCTGACTCAATTTGATTGAGATTGACCATTCAGTCATTAAAGTTAGGTAAGACAGATATGATACAGAGGCCAAGGATGACCTCTTCCAAAAAAGAAGAAAAAAAATTGTTGGGAGGTTAAGACTCTCAGGGTATCTCAGAGATTAAGATTAGTGAGAAAGAAAAGAAAGCAAGGAGTCTCATTTGCATATTACCAAAAAAACATCAGTCTGGGAAGGGAAGACCCTCAGGGTTTCTTGCCAAAGATGAAACAATTGCTGTTTGAATTCACTTTGAACCAATCTGGGCTAATAGATCTAGAGTTAAATTCAGGATTTGGAAGATTATACTCCCTGTAACTTTAGACAAATCTCTTAACTCCACATTGCCCAAACAGTTCTCAAAGAATATTTAAGCATTTATGTATCTAAAGTTTTCAGAGCAATTTCCATGATATCTCAATTATCCTTATCCCTGGATGGAGGCGCTATCAACTTCAATTTTCTGGATAAAAAACCTTAGATAAAGAGAAATTAAGTAACTTGCCCAGTGTCACACAGCTAGTAAGTGTCTAAGGCTAAATTCAAACTCAGGTCTTTCTGAATATATTAATGAAAAAGAACTCAACATGTTAATGGGAATTATATTTCTTTATATAAATGTAGAGAAGTTCATGAGGCTATTGTGAATTTTGAGGTTATTTTTGTAACAATCTCCAAACTACCCTGTGGAATATCTTTGTACAAATATGATCCAATAAAAATAGTTAAAAAAGAAATATTTGCTTTATAGTTTCATTTCATTCCTGGAGGATTCAATAAATTTATATCTTCCCAAAATAAATAGATTGAGATGCAATATTAACTGATTAATGGGCAGCTTTCATTCATCTCTACCTAGTCTCATGCCAAATATGGAGTCTTGCAAATGATATATAAAAATTGAATGAGAAAATAAATACATTTAATTCAGGTCATTTTAAATTCTGTTCCTGTTTTTTTTAGTTTAATGTTTATTCTCTTTTTGTACAAATAATGCTTTTTAAATATTAATAAAATATTCTTGTTTAAGAGTAAACAGAATACCCCCCTCCCCCCCACAAAATATAGACTTGCTTGAGCGATAAAGTAAAGGGGAGAGAAAAAATTAAAATAAAAATAATAATAATAATAATTATAGGTATGGCCAGGTGGCACAATGTACGGAGCCCCAGCCCTGGAGCCAGGAGTACCCGAGCCCATATCTGGCCCCATACACCCAACAATCACCCAGCCCTGTGTCATGCAAGCCACCCCACCCCCAATGACCAGCAAAAAGAAAAGAAAAAAAAAGAAAAAATAGACCCAATATAAAATAAAATAGTAATAATAGTAAAGGTGGCTGGGTGGTGGACAGAGCATTGGCCCTTGAGCCAGGAGCACCTAGGTCTGATTCCGGCCTCACACACTCAAAGATCACCCTGCTATGTGCCTCCAGGCAGGCCACCCAGACCCATTTGCCCCCCACCAATAATGATAATAAAAAAATGTGCTTGAGTCTTTGTTCCAACACCAACAACTCTGTCACGGGTGGATGACATTCTTGATGGTAAGTCCATAGCAAAAGTTGCTTCCATTTTTTTCCACCTTTGCTATTGCTGATCGCAACTCCCTCCTTTTGTATTTCTCCATTACCATGTACTATATTTTCTCTCTCCTTTCCCTCTGATTTTGCTGTAAGGTAGCTGAGTAGCGCAGCAGACATATCCCTGGTCCTGGGACCAAGAGGCCCTGAGCCCCGCTACCACACCTTAGGCCCAGCATCCACCTGGCCCTATGGTCCCAGACAAGCCATCCAATCCCAGATCCTTGCTAGAAGTAAAAAGGAAAATGTATTATATCTGACCACTCCCCCCCCCCCCCATGGTCCATTCTCTCCTCCATCACTCAAATCTCTGCTTCTCCCTGTCCCCCCTTTCTTCTTACTCCAGATGTCTATACCCCATTGAGTATATATGCTGTTTCCTTTCCTAACCACCTCTGATGAGAGCAAAGATGCCCTCATTCCCCCTTGCCTTCCCCCCCTTCCATATCATTGCAATAGCTCATTGTAATAAAGACAAAACTTATTATATGAGATATCTTGGCCTATTCCCCCCCTCTCCTTTTTTTTCTCCTATCACATTTCTCTTTTTTTCTATAGAATCCATTTTTACACCATATTTTATCTTCAAAATCAGCTTTCTCCTGTGCTTCAATTATAAAAGCTCCCTCAACCTGCTCTATTAACTGAAAAGGTTCATATGAGTATTATCAGTGTCATTTTTCTATGCAGGAATACATGCAGTTCATCCTCATTAAGTCCCTCATATTGCCCCCCTCTCCTCCAATCTCCATGCTTCACCTGAGTCCTGTATCTGAAGATCAAACCTTCTGTTCAGCTCTGGCCGTTCCTACAGGAACATTTAAAATTCCCCTGGTTCATTGAAAGTCCATCTTTTTCCCTGGAAGAGGAGTTTCAGACTTGCTGAGTAGTTGATTCTCAATTGCATTCTAAGCTCTTTTGCCTTCCGGTATATTATATTCCAAAACCTATGAACTTCCAATGTAGTTGCTGCTAATTCCTGTGTGATCCTGACTGCAGCTCCACAATATTTGAATTGTGTCCTTCTGGCTGCTTGTAATATTTTCTCTTTGACTTGGGAGTTCTGGAACTTGGCTATAATATTCCTAGGAGTTGGTTTTTTGGGATTATCTTTCTCAGGGGGATTGGTGGATTCTCTCCATTTCTATTTTGCCCTTTGCTTCTAGAATATCAGGGCAATTTTCCTGTAGTAATTCTTTGAAAATGATGTCAAGGCTCTTTTCCTGATCATGACTTTCAGGTATTACAAGAATTTTTAAATTTTGCTTCCTAAATCTGTTTTCCATATCAGTTGTTTCACATTTTCTTCTAATTTTTCATTTTTTTTGGTTTTGAAGTAATGAATCCTGGTTTCTTGTAAATTCATCAATCTCCCCGAGTTCCATTTTTTTCTGAAGGATTTGTTCTCCTCAGAGAGTTTTCTTATCTCTTTTTCCATCTGGCCAATTTTCCTTTTTAAAGCATTCTTCTCCTCCGCAACTTTTCGAACTGTTTTATCCATTTGACCTAAGCTGGTTTTTACCATGCTATTTTCTTCATCATTTTTTTGGATTTTATTGACTAGGCTGCTGACTTCATTTTCAGGTTTTTCCTGCATCTCTCTCCTTTCTTTTCCCAGTTTTTCCTTCCAACTCCCTCCTTTGATTTTAAAAGTCTTTTTTGAAGTTTGTCATAGCTCGAGCCCAATTTCTGTTTTTCTTGCATGCTTTAGATGCAGGAGCTTTTGCTTCCTTATCTTCAGACTGAGTATTTTGATCCTTCTCGGGCTTATTTGCAAAATACTTCTCAATGGTCTACCTCTTGTTTCTCTGCTTGCTCATTTTCCCAGCATGAGTCTGGTTTTGGGGTGCTTCCTGAGCTTTTGGGACACTCCCACAAGGGTCTCAGTGTTTGAGGCTCTGTCCTCCCTCCTGGTCTGTGAATGAACATATGCGCCTCCCTCTACCACAGGGCTGAGGTGGGGCGGGGCCTGCTGTTCTATGGGGGGGGGGGCGCTAGACTGTGATCAGGATCTGAATTTGGTCAGAGCCCCAGAGTCCTGTTCCAGGGGCAGAGGACAGAGCTCTGCAGTCTCTCTCTCTTCCCTCCTCTCCCTATGTTCAATGGGCTCATGCTCTGGGGGCTCCTGCTTACAGGTTCCACCTGCTTCTTTTTCCTGGAACTGAGCTGCAGAGACCCCGCTGCTCTCTGTGTACCCTGAGGGCTGGGCTCCGCATGCTGGCTCAGGCAGAGGTCCCCCTCTGCTCCCCCACTTTGTCCCTGGTGCTCTCTGGTAGGTCAGGAGACTCCCTTGCTGCTGTGAGTGGCGACTCCCAGCTCCCTGGAACTGCCTCGGAGAGGCTGTAGTCCTTTCGCTCTGGCGGGCCACCCCTCTGACTGGCCGCCCCTCTGACTCTGGGGAGCAGAGCCTTTCTGCTCTTTTCCAGGTTACCTTGAGTAGGAGAACTGCCTCCCTGAGTGCATCTGTGGGTTCTGTCTCTCGAAAGTTTAGTTAGAGTCCTTAACTTATAAGTTTTATGAGAGAGCTTCTAAGAGACGTTGCTCTCTTGTCGCCATCTTGGCTCCGCCAGGTCAAATTCTGTTCCTGTTTTAATAGAATAGGGAAAATGGAAACTAGGTAGAAAAGGGAGAGCTCTTAATTGGTATACTTATCAGATATTTCTTGAGTTCTGACAATAGAGAAGTTCATGGATATGCACCTAGATGAAACACTCTCTCCTTTCAGTACATAAGTGTGTTTATGCAAGTGGATGTGGATATGTAGATAGAAAGATGAGAAAAAGGAAAAGAGAAAAGTGAAGAAGGATTGGAGAAAAGGATGGAAGATGTAAAAAAGAGAGGGAGGAAGTAAGGAAAAAAAGAAGGAAGGGAGGGAAAGAAGATGTGTAAAATACAATAGTGATAGCATATTGGAGAGAGGAAAAATGAGTGATTCATACTTCATATGATAGTTAATGAAGAAGGGATTTCTTTAGTCATGAAAGGTTAGAATATCAAATTGATCTAACTTGATTACAATTTCTGTGTTCTTGAATTAATAATGTTGGTCTTATTGTCAAATTCTGATGGAAAATTAAATTAATTCCACCTCCCTATTTTTTTTTTTGTACTCACATCAGCAGGAAATTATATCAACAATCAGAGATTTTAGTCCTCTGAGCCAATAAGGTCTCAGGTAAGGTTTCAGTACATTGAAAGAGTAAAAAGATCACTTATGTATAGAAGGACCTTGGATACACTTCCTAGCACAAGGATTTTAAGGAAGGAAGGGAGGATGGAAGAAAGGAAAAAGTCAGAGATCGATTTCAGCTCTAGATATCCTTATCTGTTTATATCTTGAATTGAAATCAGGGAATAGTAAAATAATAATCTTGTTAGAGGTGACAGATATTAAATAAAAATTCAGCCAATAGCAAACATTTATTCATATTCAAATTCAGCTTTGTGACAAGATTTCTAAAATATAAATTTATAATTAAAAATACTGTTCATAGCTAGTACATTGAAAATTTCTAGTAAGTTGCCAACAGAAAAAAAAAATAGAATAAAGGATTTAGATTCTAACAACAAGTAACCAGCTACATTCTATTTTATTCCAACAAGATTCTCTATGTTAGAGATTTCTTTTGAATCCAAATTTTTAAGTGTTTGGAAACAAGTGAACAATTTTGATTCAGGTTTTTCATATATTGCATTCTCAGTTTACCTAGTAGAATTCTGTTATGTCTTGAATTGCTCTAAACACCACATAAAACATGCCCTAGAATTAGAGATGGAAATAATGGACCCTACAATCAGATTCAACCTAGATCTTTTCCAGCTGACTTTTTAATCCCTTGAGTCATTAAATGGAACAGGTGCTGACCACATTGTACAATGAAAAATGAGGAGCTAGTCATCAAAACAGTAGAAATATGAGAGAAAAATGATGATGAGATGAATAAGTGAAATTTTTCTTCCAGTTTTATTGACTCTGTCATTATACTAATGATGGGACATTGAAAAACTAGAATTCACATAGAAGAAATGCATCAATTTGGTAAGATCACTCAAAATATAATCTTTTGTTGTCTTTTAAAGTCCTTCACAATCAGGCTTAAGACAATCTTTCTAGTTTAATTATTCGTTATTACAATTTGCATACTCTTAATTAGCCCAAATTACTTGCTGTTTCTTGAATCAGACATTACAATACCTGATCCTGTTACTTTTATTGGTTCTTCCTTATGGTTGAAATTCTTTCGCTCTTCAATTCCTCCCCTTGCAAACTTCATGACTCAACTTGTTGGTAGTACTTTCTTAACCCCTATTTGCTGTGTACTTTTAATTTCTAGGTATCCTATAGGCTTTTGTCTTTAAACATATTCAATCATCCATGTAGTACTTAAACTTTGAAGGCTAGGACTGCCTTATTATTTTTTATTTAGATAGTCAGCACTTGGCAGGTGTTTAATAAGTTTTTTTTTAACTGATTGAAGGGACTTGTTAGCCTAGATAAGAGAAGATTTACAAGCAATGTGATATTTATCTGGAAATATTTGAAGTATGTGGTACAAATAATATATACTTCTATCTGCCATGTACTCTATAATATTTTTTCCTAAAAGGAAATTAAACCACCCCCAATCACTCCATTGCACTAATTTTCAATATTTTAATATTTATTCCTGATCACATAAATAAAATAGACCAGTGCAGGATGGGTAATGAGGGTATTCTCAATTATGGTAAATTGTCAAGTAAACTTGCTATTGTGATAGATATAGAAGCAAGGGAACCAGGCCTTCCTGAGGAAATGCTGCATTCTTGCTGCAGATACTTTAAGTGTCCTTGCTTAAGTATATCTCTTTTTTTTTTTTTTTTTGCTAAATACAATGTATCCCATGAGGATCTTATTTCATTCTGATTCTGATTCTGAAACTCTAAACCAGATGGATTCAGGATTGACCTATAAGAATTGTGATTTAAAAAGAGGGCTTAGATTTGTTGTATTTGTTCCTAGGGAGAAATCTGAATTCAAGTAATTTAAGGAATATGTGCATTTTTAAAAATAGCTGGAGATATGTGACATTAGAATGATCTATTTTAAAAAAGTGCTCCTGAAAGGTCCATAACATCTCTGAAAATTTGTCTTCCAAATTTGATTTATCTTCCATTTTGACTCATGTAAATAGCTATATGTATCCAGAATCTTTCCCAAGCAGGGCTAGAAATGAGAAACCATGTGCTTATCTTTTACATAGGACATAATAGGATTTCTGTTTGGTGTACAGAAAACTGAGATGAATGCTGTGTGTATCTATGTATGAAGGATGAAACTGGATCAAAGATTTTTGAGAGGGAGACATGTAGTTCCAATCATTCCTAGAAACAGAAACACACAGAGAGAAATCGTGCAGATGTATTAGAAACCATCCTCAATATGTCTTTGATTCAAAACGTACCCACCGAGGAACACGGTAGTTCCATCTACAGTCATCCTGCTTCATATATGGCTACTGTACTCAGATGACTCTGGAGGAGAAAGTGACTTAGCACAGCATCCCCTTCACTTAAAATCCAATTCATGTGCTTGTCATAGCATCACTTCACTGATGTCATGGTCTTCTTAGAGAATGAAGGACAAACATTATTATTAGTTCATTAGAGAAAGCTAGTATTGGCCTCTTTAGGTAAGATTAAATCCTTGCTCTTGGTTTGAAGGTGGACATCTCATTTCAAGCCAAAAAACCCCCTTATCTACCATTTTATTCAAATTTTATTTTTAAGCTTATAAAAATAAATTTTATTCCCTTACATTCTTTGGGGTGCTAATTTTTTCAGCATTTGAATTCTATTTGCTTTTAATTGGGATACCTAGGCTTATGTATTTTATGTTATTCGTCATAGTCTTTTTCGTAACCAGAATTTAGCTGAAAGGTTCTATGCTAGTCAAGGTAAACTAAGGAATGCTCACCCATCAGAGTAACCAGGGAAATAGAATTCTTTATAAATCAGGATCTTTTCCTAGAGCAGAGGCATATAAGGAGACAAGTAGATATAATAATAACCTGATAACTCATTTGAGGATTCAAAGAAACTTACCACCCATCCACAGCTCTTCACTTGTTTTCCTCAAGGCCAAATTGCTTTCTCTCTGGGGCTAAATCCCAGATACACTTATACTTATCCATGTAAGTGACCTATATAACAATTTAGAAAACTCATGTAGTCATATACATTTTATGTGGGGCATAATACTTATCTTACACATATAACATGTAATGAAGTTTTATAATGTTGCTTTTTAAAATATTTTGCCCGATCCCCTTTGCTTCATTGTTATGGTGTCACAAATATACCATTTTCTGTATCAATGCTTGTACATTTTAGAGAGACCGTAAGTCCTCAGTTTTCTTACTCTTCTGTTATTCTGTTTTCATTAATTGTATTGAAAACTGAAATTCATTGTAAATTCATTGTAAAAAATTTAATTTCTCTTTTCAAATATCCTGGAATTCATGAATTCATCTTTTCCTGACTTTGATTGAGAATTCCCTCACATAGCTGAAAATGAACCTCCATTTATTGTCTTCTTTGCTAGTGGTGCAAATTTTGATCTTGTTATATGTAGGCCTCATATCCATTTGATGTTTATTGTTGCCTAATATATCAATTACTACTTTAAGCCTAATTTCCACTAAGCTGCTAAACAAGGTGGACTTTTGTAAAGAATAGAAGACAGAAGGAAGAGAAAATAGAGCCATCAATTCTAGGTAGCCTTTTCAAGAAATTTAGTCACAAAAGGCAGGAAAGTTATAGGATAATGGTAAGCAGAGATAGAAAGAAGAAATAAGATTTTATTTTGGTTTGATTTGGTTTTTTAATGGAGAAGACACGGACATCTTTTGATACCACTAGACTTGAGCTACTAAAGATGTTTCAGAGACTGGGGGTGTTAAAGGAAGACAATCTGCTGGAGAAGCCAGGAGGCAGCTGGATCATTTTCACAGGTAGAGGATTTGCTTTGGCAAAAAGTACCATATATCACATGAGATTGGATGAATAGTGAGATAGTGATAGAATGTGAAAGGGTGATCTAAAATGTGATGCTTGATGAATGAGTTCAAATTTTTATTCAGTAAAATATATGAGGCAAGGTTCTCACTTAACTGGGCTATTACGTATTTTATTGTTTTGTTTTGTCTCATTTTTTCTTGATTATTTTATTATTATGTTACTTTGTATAACCTCAAATTGTTCCTTCACCATATTTTGCCACCATTTTCTACTCATTTTTCCTTCTTGGCTTATTTGCAGTTCCTCTTGATTTTTTTCTTTAAAATTTTGCTTTCACCTGCCCTAGATTATTCTACATCCGACTTTATTATTTTTTATCTTATCATTTAATATTTTAATAATTTTAATATTTAATATTCTAAATATTATTTTTCTCCCTTAACTATATAAAATCTTGTCTGTATTACCCAACTTGACTCTTTGTCTGAGTTTGGTTTTTTTTGTTTTGTTTTCTTAGCAGATCACTGGACTGGACCTTAAAAATGTTCCAGCCAATCCTAAATTGTTGTTTCATGTTTGATGTCGCATAAAGTACACATTTTAGAGATGAGTCCTTTGCTAGTAACACTAGTCATAAATATTGTTTCCAATTTACTACATTTCTTTTGATCTTAATTACAGTGGTTTTGTCTGTGCAAAAGCTTTTTCAATTTAATGTAATCAAAATTATCTATTTTGATTTTAATGATGTTCTTCATCACTTCCTTGATAATAAATTGCTTCCCTTTCCATAGACCTTACAGGTAAACTACTCCTTGATCTTCTAGTTTGCCTATTAATTTTTAAATGTCTAAATTCTGTATCCATTTTGATCTTATCTTTGTATAGGGTGTGAGGTGTTAGTCTAATCTACACTTCTTCCATACTTACTTCCAATTTTCCCCCAGTTTTTATCAAAGATTGAGTTTTTTAATTAATAGCTGGACTTTTGGGGTTTATCAACAGCAGATTACTATAATCATTTCCTGCTATTGCACCTACTCTATTCCACTGATCCATGACTCTATTTCTTAGCCAATACCAAACAGTTTTGATGACTGATGCTTTATAATATAATTTTAGATCTGGTAAGGCTAAGCCACCTTCTTTTGCACTTTTTTTTTCATTGAATCCCCAGAAATTCTTGACTTCTTATTTCTCCATATAAAGTTGCTTACAACTTTTCTAACTCATTTAAGTAATTTTTTGGAATTTTGATTGGTAGGGTACTAAATAAGTACATATATATATATATATATATATATATATATATATATATATATATACATATCAATACATCAAAAAAAGTCTAAGGGCAGCTAGGTGGCACAGTGGATACAGGGCCCTGGAGTCAGGAGTACCTGAGTTCAAATCCATCCTCAGACACTTAATAATTACCTAGCTGTGTGGCCTTGGGCAAGCCACTTAACCCCATTGTTTTGCAAAAACCATAAGCATTGAAGGTAAAGAGGAAAACATTGGACTAAAAAACCCAAAATTTGCAAACCTAAAAAGGAAATATGAATAATGCAATTGCAAAAAATGAGATCAGTATGACAGAAAATGTGCCTTTTCAACATCACCTGCATTCATAACTTCATTTCTAACCACTCAGCTAGGATAAAGGGTGAAAAGTGCTGTCAAAAGAGACAAGTTTCTCATCGCCCAGAGAATGAACAATCTTAGAAATAAAACTTACTGGAGTTATAGGGAAGAATCTCCTGTTTTCTCCAGTAAACTAAGGAACATAGCCCTAGGGCCCAAAGTTCTGTAGTATTCCATATGAAGAAAAAAAGCACAATGAGATACCTCTTCAGTGATAGAGAAGTGAGTAATTGTTTTTCACTCCCACCACTCCCCCTCTCCCAGTCTAAACAATCACCATCTCTTGAAATAACAGTTGGTGAGCAGCTAGCCTCTTTGACCTATTTCAGAAGATACTATTTTTTGAAAACTCAGCCTAGTCATTGAGACTGGTCCAAAAGTAGATTCTAACCTAGACACTGAAAACTAAGAATAGTTTCCCACTTTTTTCATCAAGCAGAGACTGTAGTTTTAAAGTAGCCAATCTGAAGGGCAGAATGTTTTATAGTTAACTTTTCAAAAAGGCACTTGAAAAAAAAAAAAAAAAAAGAAAAGAAAAAGAAATTGAGGCCCTGATTGATAACCTGGTGCTGCAGTGAGGTTTCCCTGAGTTCCATAGGAGATTAATATCCCTCCTTACACAGAGTGGATTAGATGGGGATGACTGGAATTTCTAGAGACTGGAGGTGCCTAGCTTCTTACCTTGTGTTTAGATGCAGGTCCTATTGTTGATGACTGAGTGTGCTGATGCTATTGGGGGTGTTTCTCTGTTTCCCATGGAATACGATGAAGTATAAGACCATCTGGCTACTGGTGTCATCCTTTTATTGGGCACCTATAAGTTTAGTGTCCATCTGCTTACATGTGGCCATACTGAATCATGAGGAAGTTTAACAAGTGTATGTTGCCTGTTTGCCTGTCGCTACTCTGAATCAGGTGGAGGTTCTCAGAGCTGGAGAATACCCTTTCCCCTGACTTTTCCCACTGGCATGTGGGGTATCCTGCTGTTGTATTTTGACTGCTCCACAGTAATGGGGCTCAGGATCTACTGTTCCTTTACTGAGGTAAGACTGGATGCTGGCTTACTGGAATGCTCCCTGTACTGGACTGCACTCCCTTTTTACCTGCTATTCTTCAAGGTTTCTTAGACCCAAATATTGGTACATTCAATTTTTTGCTGGTTCTATTGTTCAAGAATTTGTCTTGGGATGCTATTTTCTGGTTGTTTAGAGGTGACTATGGGGGAGTTACAGCAATTTACTGATTATTGAACCATATTGGCTCCTGGATATTTTAAGCAGTAAGTATTTTTAAACATAGTTTAGAGAGTTTCTTGGGACATTGATTCATGATAAGGAACTTACTCAAAGTCATCAAGATGGCAAATGCCAAAGGCAAAAACTGAGCTCAGTTCTTCATTTTGATGTCAGCTTTCTGTTGATCTTGACATAATTACATTTTTTTTGGAAGCAATCAGGGTTAAGTAACTTTGCCAGGTTACACAGGTATTGAGTATTAGAGGTTACAATCAAATTCAAGTCCTCCTGACTCCAGTCTGGTGCTCTATCTATTATATAATTAAATTTTCAATGAAATATATATTTTTATATTTCTTGGGATCTGTTTAATATTTATTTGTTTCTTAAGACATAACAATTACAAACTAGTTTTCTAATTCTACAGATTCGTATGCAAAACGGGACATGCTATCCTATATGCCAAATGGCAATCGGCTTTTCTTGTCAATTTAGGAAATGATTGTTTGAAAATTTCCTACCAACCATCTGTTATAGTGATAGAGTGGCAGGTGTTCCCATTTTGCTTTACAAAATCTTAATTATTTATTGGATATTTTAATAATACTCTTGACAGTACAGATATTGTTTGTTGTGCTGGTTCATTGGCTACATAACAAAGCTGTCTTGAAAAGGCAAATCCTTTGAACCTAGTCTTCACTAATATAAATATGTGGTTTTGAGAATTAGTGATATAAAGAATCAAAGACCTCTGCAATGACAGAGACCTCAGTCCTCAGTGACTCTTGAGTACCAATACATATAAAAAATATATGTAATATATGTACATATATATATATATATTATATTTAATGTCTGCTATTCTTTGCTAAAAGAATTTTTTGAGAGCCAACATATAAACTCTAGGACTTACTATTCTATTCCTTAACAGTTTTAATTGTTAGTAAGTTTATGAACATATATACACACAGATTAGTTAGTAAGTATATATGTATATAGATATATATACATATGTATATTAATTTGCTATGTGATCTGATGTCAAAGCAATTTGATTTGATTTTTAATAGATTGATGATAAATGAATTTTTTTTCCAAAAAAAAATTTAAAATGATTATTTCTAAGAACTTCATAGGAACTCCAGTAACATCAGAATAAAATGCAATTAGTTTGTATTAAAGGCTGCAGTGATTAACAGCAATTCTTTTAAAGAATCAACTCCCAACATAACCACAAGAATTGACCAAACTGTGCATGGGCTGTGTTTAATAAGTAGCTTGCAAAATTCTTGAAAATTTAACAATTGTCTCTTGAGGAACAGTATGAGTTGGAACCCACCCATTATTATTTTAGGTTCTCTGACTTTCAATTTCCTTATCTTTAAAATGGAAATAATTTCCATATTACCTGTTTCTACAGCTTGTTATGAGGAACAAATAAGATAATGCATGTGAAATGATATGAAAACTTAAAAGTTATACATAAATGTGATCTATTATCTTTAAAGTAGTATTAACGATTCTTATTAAAAACCTATACAACTCCTGGGCAGAGCCAAGATGGCGACAAGAGCAGATCATGTCTTAGGCGCTCTCTCATAAATCTGTGAAACTAAGGACTTCAACTAAATTTTTGAGAGACAGAAACCACAGAGGGACCTAGTGAGGCAGTTCTCATACTCAAGGCAACCTGGAAAAGAGCAGAAAGGCTCTGCTCCACAGGGTTGGAGGGGTGGCCCACCAAAGGGGTGGCCCACCAGAGTGAAAGAACTTCAACCCACCAGAGGGAGCCCCAGGATGCTGGGAGCCACAGCAGCAGGGCAGCTTCCTGAGCTACACTGCAGGGAGCACCTGGCACAAATTGGGGGAACAGCAGGGGACCTCTGCCAGAGCAAGCATGTGAAGCCCAGCCCTCAGCGCACACAGCCAGCAGCTTGGCCACTGTATTCCACATGCAGGAAACATAAGCAGGCTGAGTTGGTAAGCAGGAGTCCCCAGGGCATGAGCTCATTGAACTGAGTGAGGGGAGTGAAGAGACACTGCTGAGCTCTGTCTTCCACTCCTGGAACAAGACTCTGGGGCTCTGAACACATTCAGATCCTGCTGGCAGTGTAGGTCACCCACCCATAAAACAACAGGGGCCCCCTCCACCTCAGACCCATAGCAGAGGGGGGTGCATATGGTCATTCACAGACCAAGAGGGAGGACAGAGCCTCACACACTGAGATTCTTATGGGAGTGTCCCAAAAGCTCAGGAAGCACCCCCAAAACAGGCTTAGGCTGGGAAAATGAGCAAGTAGAGTAAAAAGAGGAACACCATTGAGAAATATTTTGCATATGAGCCCAAGAAGGATCAAAACACTCAGTCTGAAGATGAAGAAGCACAAGCTCCTGCATCTAAAGACTCCAAGAGAAACAGAAATTGGGCTCAGGCTATGACAGAGCTCAAAAAAGACTTTGAAAATCAAATGAGGGAGTTAGAAGAAAAACTGGGAAAAGAAAGGAGAGAGAGAGATGCAGGAAAAATATGAAAATGAGGTCAGTAGCCTCGTCAAGGAAATCCAAAAAAATGCTGAAGAAAATAGCATGCTAAAAACCAGCTTAGGTTAAATGGATAAAACAGTTCAAAAAGTTATTGAGGAGAAGAATGCTTTAAAAAGCAAAATTGGCCAGATGGAAAAAGAGATAAGAAAACTCTCTGAGGAAAACAAATCCTTCAGACAAAGAATAGAACTCAGGGAGATTGATGAATTTACAAGAAATCAGGACTCATTACTTCAAAACCAAAACAATGAAAAATTACAAGAAAATGTGAAACATCTCATTGAACAAACAACTGATAAGGAAAACAGATTTAGGAAATATAATTTTAAAAATTCTTGTAATAACTGAAAGTCATGATCAGGAAAAGAGCCTTGTCATCATTTTCAAAGAATTACTACAGGAAAATTGCCCTGATCCTAGAGGCAGAGGGAAAAATAGAAATGGAGAGAAACCCCCAGAGAAAGAGATCCCAAAAAACCAACCCCTACGAATATTGTAGCCAAGTTCCAGAACTCCCAAGTCAAAGAGAAAATATTACAAGCAGCCAGAAGGACACGATTCAAATATCATGGAGTTGCAGTCAGGATCACACAGGACTTAGCAGCAACTACACTGAAAGCTCATAGGGTTTGGAATATAATCTACCAGAATGCAAAAGAGCTTGGAATGCAACCGAGAATCAACTACCCAGCAAAACTGAATGTCCTCTTCCAGGGAAAAAGATAGATTTTCAATGCACCAGGGGAATTTCAAATGTTCCTGTTGGAATGGCCAGAGCTGAACAGAAGGTTTGATCTTAAAAATACAGGACTCAGGTGAAGCATAGAGATTGGAGGAGAAGGGGAATATATGAGGGACTTAATGATGATGAACTGCATGTATTCCTGCAGAGAAAAATGACACTGATAATACTCATATGAACCCACTCAGTTAGTAGAGCTGGTAGAAGGAGCTTTTATAGTTGAAGCACAGGAGAAAGCTGAATTTGAAGATAAAATATGGTGTAAAAATGGAGTCAATGAAAAAAAGGGAAATGTAATTAGGAGAAAGAAAAAGGAGAGGGGGAATAGTCAAAAATATTTCATATAATAAGATTTTTCTTTATTACAATGAGCTATTGCAATGATATGAATGGGGGGAAGACAAAGGGGAATGAGGGAATCTTGGCTCTTATCAGAGGTGGCTAGGAGAGGAAACAGCATATATACTCAATGGGGTATAGGCATCTGGAGTAAGAATGAAGGGGGGGACAGGGGGAAGGGGGGTGTGGGTGATGACAGAGAGGATGGACCATGGGGGAAAGTGGTCAGATATAACACATTTTCTTTTTTACTTCTTGCAAGGGGCTTGGATTGGATGGCCTGTCCGGGACCATAGGGCCAGGTGGATGCTTCGCCTAAGGGGTGGTAGGGTGGCTCAGGCCCTCTTGGCCCTTGGACCAGGGATCTGTCTGCTGTGCCACTCAGCTACCCTACAGCAGAGTCAGTGAAAGGAGAGAGAAAATATAGTACATGGTATCGGACAAATATGAAAGGAGGGAGTTGTAATCAGCAATGGCAAAGGTGGAAAAATATGGAAGTAACTTTTGTGATGGACTTATCATAAAGAATGTGATCCACCTGAGACAGTGTCTTTGGTGTTGGAACAAAGATTGAAGCATATTATTATTATTATTAATATTATTATTATTATTATTATTATTATTGTTTGGGGGCCGTGCATGGCCAATGGGGCTGGGTGGTCTGCCTGGGGCCACATAGCAGGGTGTTCATTGGGTGTCTGAGGCCGAATTAGGACCCAGGTGGTCCAGGGACAATGCTTTGTCTGCCACCCTGCCACCCCTACTATTATTGCTATTTTATTTTATTTTGTGTCTTTTTTCTTCTTTTTTTTAAATTTTTGCAGGGCAGTGGGTTTGGGGTGGCTTGCATGTCACACAGGTGTGTGATTGTTGGGTGTATGGTGCCGGATATGGGCTCGGGTGCTCCTGGCTCCAGGGCTAGTGCTCTGCCCATTGTGCCACCTGGCCATACCTACAATTATTACTATTATTTTTTTTAATTTTAATTTTTTTTACTTTATCGCTCAAGTGAGTCTATATTGTTTTGGGGGAGGGGTATTTTGTTTACTCTTAAACAAGAGTATTTTATTAATGTATAAATAATTATTTGTACAAAATGAGAATAAATAAATATATAAAAAAAGAAAAAGAGTAAAAAAAAACCTATTTAACTCCTAATGCAGTAGGGGAACTCTGGCCAGTGAGAGATACCGTAATCTTTTTTTCCCCTTTCCATATTAGAGACAAAAATTATAATTCAGACTAATGTTATAATCCTTTTGTTTTTCGGTATTGTTACAATTCTGTTTTTACAAACAAGCTCATATAAATGAAGAATGTATCTAACAATCAAATATATTACCTATATTGACTGTACTAGTCTGCTATGTAATTCTCTCTAGACTTTTGTTTTCAAGTTCCCTCACCAAATCCTCCTAATTATTCATTTTAAATTCCTGGAGGCTATCCTGTGTTAAAAAAAAAAAACAAAACTCTAACCTCTGCCCCCCAGTTAAATGAGATGCCTTCAGCTAAGATGTTATAATTTTTTAACCTTAATTTAAGAATTTAAGGTTATTCGAAAGTTTTTAACTGCTTCAGGCATGTACAAGAATATAACCTAATATCATAATAAAGCCATTCCTTAGTCCCTTCCTGGTACCACCCCCCAAATTCTGCCCCTAACTCTTCCCAGTCCTATCTAAAACTCTACTTGTTACTTTTTTCAAGTTTTTCTTGAAAAAACAAGATCCCAGGGACCCATCTCATGGCATTTCCCTTTCCCCCTTCTTAATTATCTTTGATGTTTTCACCAGCCCAGATTGTAGCTGTTTCTTCTTTCTTATTTCATTGTTTCTATTGAAACACACTTTCTTTACCTTGATAAAGAACTCTGTGAATTAATGTGTAACTATTTAAAAAGTATGCTTTTCTTACCCTCTTGAGTCAGAGAGCCTTGTGATTTCTTCACTGATAAACTATACTCCACTGATTCATGCAACCCCCTTCCTCAAGACATTTTCTCTGTGATTGCAGAAATGGAAATGGGTTGCAAGAAAATAAAGCCAACTTTATATTTTCCTTTCTCTCACAGGTTGCCATAAATACTTGGAATGCAGTTACAATCTGTTTCAATACATTTACTACTTTATACTAAATTTATTGCAGTGTAGAATTT
Source organism: Macrotis lagotis (assembly GCF_037893015.1). Taxonomy (NCBI): domain Eukaryota; kingdom Metazoa; phylum Chordata; class Mammalia; order Peramelemorphia; family Peramelidae; genus Macrotis; species Macrotis lagotis. The sequence goes on from NC_133666.1 coordinate 390,649,942, forward strand.
TCTTTTGCAGAATTCATCCTTACAAATGAAACACCCAGCACTATACCATTTAAAAAATTGAAAATTATAATGATAAGAAATGACATAGTTCTACACATAAGAATGGATTGCCTACACCACTAACAGGAATGTGATTTCTGAAAGGATTTCTGATTTAATAAATGTTTTTTTTCCCTCTGGTGATTTCATGAACTACTATTCATCAGTGATATTATGATACAATCTTGGACCCAATGACAAAAATGCAACCAATAATCTTTTATCTTACCCTTTCTAGTTGTAAAGATATAACAGGGAAAAAAACAATGTTAGCTAAAATTTCAAGCCCTATAATTGAATATCACACATATTATTAAGCAGGTATGTACATTTGGGAAAGTGAAAATTATATAATAAACTCAATTTCTATGTAATAACATTTTTAATACTGAGATAACAATTTTCTTGTGAAAATCAAATGAGTTTATATATATTTCTTTTCATAAGATTTTTATGTTTTTTGCAAGGCAATGGGGTTAAGTGGTAATTACTAAGTGTCTGAGCCGGATTTGAACTTGGGTCCTCCTGACTCTAGGGCCAGTGCTCTATGCACTGTGCCATTTAGCCACTCCCTTCAGAAATGTTAAAGAGAGGGGCAGCTAGGTGGCACAGTGGAAAGTTCCCCGTCCCTAAAGTCAGGTGGACCAGAGTTCAAATATGGATTGAAGCACTTAATAACTGCCTATCTGTGTGAACTTGGGCAAGTCACTTAACTCCTTTGCCATAAATAAATTAAAAAAAAAACTAAAAGAAATGTGAAAGAGATAAATAAAATTATCTCTTATTGTTATCACCAGCATTATATTGAATTTATAGAGAAAGTACTCACAAAAAATCCATTGAAGATAGTTTTCAGATTTATACAATTTAGTATACTCCAAAATGGCCACAGGAATAAAATAAATAAAATTCAATTATCTACCAATAGCACATAAGAATGGAGTTGTAATTTTGCATTTGTCTTCCTTTAACAGTGATGTACATAGAAAATTAATTATGTTAACATACATACCTCATCATTATTATAACATCTATGTATGTGTATGTTTTAACAGAATTGCATTTTCATCATTAGTGGAAAAAATGTCACTAGTTTAAAGTGAGGTAGACTAATGTGGTATTAATATAAAATTCTTGATAATTTTATGGTACAAAGTTACTGTCAGTAAACCTAATCTTAAAACTACTATAGCTGCCAAATACAGAAACAAGGGTTGGAAGGAAACATAAATATTCAAAAGAAATAGTTACACTTGCACCATTTCATGGTCCATTCTCTCTAGAATACATCAAAAAAAAGGAAAAGAAAAAGAAAAATATTTTTTGTAAAATTTTCTCAGAATTTTCTAATCAATTATACAAGTTAAATTAGACATAATCCTTTATGATACTGATTTATTTTGAGAAGAATCTTCTCAGACCATTAGAGTTCTGAATAAAACCTAAAGGTTTTGTATATTATATGCTTCACTTAGTAACATCATCAAAAAGCAGACTGAAATAAATTTACTATTATGAGAATACATTTAATAAATATAAATATTTGCTTCTACTCTGTTATGAAACATGCATTTTACTAATAAGGAAAAATATTTACTTTAGGAAGAAATCTTCTGTTGAATTGATATGTCTTTTCTTTGAGATAACTTCTCATTTTCTATAAAAACAAAAGTATACCAATGAGGCTTTACCAAAATGAGAATATTTCTCTCTTCTATAAAGCTTTTAAAAATGACAAAAATGAAAGCCAAAGGTACCTTAATGAAACTGCTAATTATATGAGTGAGTCAGGACATGTTTAATTTCATATATGTATATGTATATATACATATATATGTGTATATATATATATATACTTATATATTGTATTTTTCTGCTCCCTCAATTCTGACTTCAATATGTATCTAGTTATTAAATCTACAATATTCTATTATACTAATTTTCTGTAAATAATAACCCAAAATACAATATTTTCATATATATATTCAATACTTTCCTATAAACTATTATATGTACTTTCATATAAAGTTCTGTCCAATCTGTGGCTTAAGTTTCTTATACCATTTGTTGTCTTACTCCTGGGTATTATGGGTTGCCTTGTATTCATGAATTGTTATTTAATATTCTGTGCGATCCTTGAGGGGGTTTTTAGATGCTGATGTGGCCCAGTGGACAATCAGGTATAAACCAAACTACGATCATAAATATATAGGAAAGATTTCCATATTTAAAAAAATATTTTTAATCAGACCAATTTTCTACAGATACTTCATATATAAATTCAGTGGTTCAACATTATTTATTAAGCATTCTTGGAAAAAGATCCATTTTGTTTACAAATGCTCTGAATGGAAACATCTTTCTGAAAAATATAACTTTTGCCCTAGTTCTTAGAAAACTGAAAGAATACTGATTTCAGGAGAAGAGAAATCAAAAGCTTCCTAAGCAATATTATAAGAGCGGGTCAGAACTAGAGAGAGCATATTTGGGTAATGATGAAAATTCATATTTTTTAACTACAAAAAGAGATTAACAACTTGCTAGAACATTGAATTTCAGTCTAAGAAGTTTGTTCTTTCTTAAATATGGATGTTGTTGAAGAATTTTGAGAAGGATGTGGCAGGAGGTGCTTTTTTAGGAAGATTATTATGAAAGCAAGATGAAGATTGATTGGATTCATGAGAGATTATCTATAAGTATGGAAACCTGACTTTAATCTGACTTTAAACATATAGGATCATTATTAAATATGTATGACCACATACCCATGAATATGTCCATTATTTAAGCTCTCAGACATTTTTTTCTCAATTTAAATTCAAATAGGTAGCTAGATGATCTTTAAAATATCTTTGAGTTCTAAATATCAGAATTCTATGATGACTGATAAAGTTCATGTAAGAGTTAATTAAATAAATTGGAAATTAGAAAAAGGAGAAAGGATGTTTGTTGTGGAGGTTTAGTGTAATAGAATATTCTAAATTTTATAACTAGATGCATATTGGGGTTGGAATAGAGGGAGCAAAAAAATACAAGCTCACATTTATTTTTCCTCATCCATTTCTCTAAATCTTCAGGTTCCATTATCATATCTGCTTTATAAATGAGTAAACTTTATGAATGAGTTAAATGGAACAAATAAAGAATCTTTGGTTGCATCTGAGGTCAATCCTGACTGGATATTTAACACACTATCCATAGCAGCATCTACTTGCCTCTAAAAAGATGAGGTATCTTTTGTGTGAAATATCAATACAGTAAGTGTCATGGAATTGAAGTATACATGCAGGAATAGCAAAGTGGAAGAAGCAAGAAAAGGTGGTAGAACCAAATTTATAAAGATTTTTAAAACTAAATGAAAGATTTTATATATGAAATTGAAGGTGATACTGGAGGTAAAATTGGAGTGAGACGTCAATGGGTCAGGAGGTGGTGGTGGAACATAATAGATGTTTAAAAAGCATTGACTGACAATATCCTTAGAAAGAATAATCCAACAGATAAATTTATAATAAACTACAATAGGGAGAAAATTGAAATAATAGCAGTTGAAAGTCTGCTGCAATTTTTCAGATATTAGGGGATAGTCTTATTAGTAGACCATCTATTAGATCTCTCATTACTAACCTCAATGTCATATCACTGGAAAAAATAACCAATGTTCTTGATCTTCATCACAGTAGGTGATAGATTTGAGCAATCAAACCCCAGTGTTCCTTTTGAAAGATTTGCCTTTTTTGTGAAAATTTAGAGAAGATGGAGGAGAGTCAACAGGTTTGTGCAGAGATGGTCAAGTTGGAGTCTGTTTTCCTGAGCAAAGAACCTATATATATGGAAGCTAATGTATATTTCAAAGTATCAAACCATTCTTGACAATCAGTAGCAGCAGTAGCAGCATTTCTCAGCTTTCTTTTTTTATTTCAGAACAACAAGACCATTAGGCTTTCATTATAAGACAGACAATTTCTCTATAGTTTAAAAATTCCACAAAAGAAACTGGACCCAAAATTCTAACAGCTAATGAATGATGCAGAGAATAGTGAAAGGATTATTTTATGGCCATGGTATAAACTAATATCTTATTTGATAGAATTAAATTCAGTCATTAAATTTTTTAGAAGAATAATAGGTAACTAAAATTGGATTTATTAAAATCTTTAATTTAGTTTTTCACAAATAAACATAAACATTCACAATTCCTCAGTATTCTATTCTAAGACTCTTTGAATGTCAGTTTAATTGGAAAATCTCAGTAGTTATTTTCTTATAAAAGGAAAGCTATTTCTAGTTAATTTACCTAATAGTTTAAAATTATTCTATCATTTTTAGTTGCCTTTAATTTAGTCTAAATTTTGCAAAACTCAGATAATGTAGTTCTACTACACAATGACAAATTCTTAAATGTTACTAAAATAGAGATTTGGAAATTCTTTAAATGAGAGAATTGGAATATATAATCCAAAGGTCATAAATTGTCAACACCTTCTCTGAAGTATCCAGTGTCGCAAAAGCTAGGAGTCCTAAACAGTTTCTGATTACTGAGAAGTATTCTTTCAGACAATAATATGAGATGATGCACACATATACATCTGTATATTTATAAAAATGCAAATGCATATACCTATAAATACATTATATATACATACATATATATGTATACATACATATACATATATACTTACATACTTACTCAGCTAGGTTCTATTGAGTATGTTAATTAAAATCCATGTATCTTAATTTCTAACTTTGGGATAAAAATACACAATCTACTTCACAGATTTAACCTAAAGAAAGTACTTTGTTAATCATAATTCTTGAAATATGAGTCATTCACATTTATATTATTAATAGTCTATATCAGCAAGGACAATATATATATATATATATGTGTGTGTGTGTGTGTGTGTGTGTGTGTGTGTGTGTACACACACACACACACACACCTAAATATAGATGTCACTTAAAGGTTTACAAAGCTCTTTATATTCCTTATATAATTTGAGATCACAACAATACTATAGAGCAGATAGTAGAGATATTATTATTTCCATTGTATATATGTTGAAATAGAGACTCGATGTGGTGAAAATGACTTGTGAGTGAACACAAAGATAGCACAAATATGAATTAGTACTTAAACTTTGGTGTTCTTGATTCTGAGACAAGCACTTCAAACATTATGGTTTCTTGTTTATGGAAGTGTCTAGTAATTGATTTTATGCCACATCATATATAATTAGAATCCTCTCATTTGTCTCAGGGTTGGTATGAGAATAATTTTGATAATATGTTTTCTATTTCTTCTGGGGAAGGACTTGTTAATGTAAAGAATGGTTTAAAATAGATTTTGATCACACTAGTGCCAGTCAGGAGATAAGATAATGATGAATCCATTTTATTCATAACTGTACCATAGTTTTGAAATCAGGAGCCCTTGCTTTGAATCCCAGTTCTGAAATATTGTGTATGCTGTTTCAACTCTATGTGTCTTAATTTCTAAATTCCTAAAATTGGTATAAGACTACTTATATACTTCACAGATTTAGCCTAAGAAAAGCACTTACTAAATCATAAATCTTGAAATATGAATTATTCATACTCATATTATTAATATTATATATCAGTAAGGACACTACTCCTTGCAATTTATAGAATAGCAAAACAACAGATTTTAGATGCAATATAAAGTGAAATTCAATAATGACCCTCCTCTCATGATAGAATATAATCAGAAAAATAAGGTAGAAAATCTCTTTCAATTCTATTAGGGATCCATTTCTGTGGAAACAATAAACCATTTCAAATAAATTTTGAGGTCTTTTTCCCCTTATTTCTCCATAATTGAAACAATATATTATAAAAATGTAAAGAATTGAGAACTTAGCCAAATCTGAAAATACCTAAATTGTTAACATTGGTTTAGAGTGCTGTTGTTAGGGCATGGGTATAACAAATAGCAGATCCAGTTATAAAGTAGCAAAAATTACCATACCAAATTCCAGAAACTATCATTTTTTAAAAACAATATTTCTAACACTCTCCTTGGAGTATGTAGCACCTATCAATTACCAATAGAAGAAATTTTATTTTTTTTACTTTGTAAAATGTCTCAGATTTTTTAATTACAATTAAAGTTTTCAACATTCTTTTTTTTATGTTGACTGCCACAATTTTCTCCCTTCTTTTTTTCTTCCTTCCTCCCCAAGACAGATAGTATTCTAATATAGGTAAAACATTTGCAATCAGGTAAAATGTACTTCAATATTAGTCATGTTCTGAAAGAAGAATCAGAACAAAAAGGAAAAATTATAAGAAAGAAAAAAATAACAAATGATTGAAGTGAAAATATTCTGCTTTGCTTTGCATTCATATTCCATGGTTCTTTGAATGGATGAAATGTCTAAATTCAAACTCTACATAGGGGTCTGTACAGCCTTCTTTACCAGTCAAACAAACAAATAGAAACTCCTATTTAGAAAAAAAAACCTGTGATATCAGTGTCTTGGGGTAATTTTCATATATGGCCTTGCTTTTTGAAAGAGTTTTTTTTAGAATTATTATTATTATTATTTTTTCAAATGGACAATAGTCCACGATTACAAAGAATATTTTAATTCTGTATTTCTCTTTGTTGAATATATCTTCATACTAGTAACTTCCTAATTGATTATTCAGTCTCAATTTTCCTTTGTATAATACATTCTCCACCTAGGTGACAAAGGTATTTCCCTGAAAAATAGATCTGATTGTGTCACATACATGCCTGCTCCTTCCCCACACATACACAATGAAAGTCAGTCATTTAACTCCTCAGAATCGTTCCCCTTCCTACATTTTCAGCCATCTTTCATATTATCCCCCATCTACTAATCCACTTTGATATATTGTTATTTCTCATAAGTCACTCCATTTATCAGCAGGATATGTGGCTGTTTCCCATTCTCTCCTCTTTCCCACCACTTGAAGTCTTGTGTTCCCTTCAAGACTAAGCTCAGTCTCTCTCATTCATATCTGGTCACTGGACTCAGATGGGAGGAGGAAATGAGACTAGTCACTTTGCGCAGCTCCCAAAACCCAATTTCAAATCCAATTCTCTTTCATGTCTTGGCATCCCTGATATCATGGTCCTTTTCAAAAATGAAGGGCAAGCTATGTGAGAAGTAGTAGCTGGAACAACAATACCTTCCTTTCCCTTCCTCCAATTTCCCTACCCGGATCACTCTGGATCTCTTTGACTCATCAACAATAGATCCCAGACCAAGTCCTACTTGCTCATTTTCTCAGAGTCAATTCACATAGCAAATTTTTCTGTTGTACCCAGAAACCCTGAAGGTATTTCCCTACTAGATAGTTATCAGGCTTTTTTTTTAAAGGTCATTCTTACCTTTATTTCTTTCCCAACTGCCTTATTTACTGAATGGGACTTATTTCAGTGAGACTGAGACCTGTTAAAGATCTTAATTCAAAAAGATCAAGTACTCCCAAGGCACCCAGGACCATCTCCTGTTTCCTAATCCATTTCTGGCCACTGGACCTAGTTGGCTCCAGAGGAGAAAGTGAGTCTGGGACTTGTATAGCTACTCCTTCACTTAAATTCATGATCACTATCCTATTTGAAACTGAAAGACAAACAACAAAAATAAAAATTCCCTCCCTTCCACACCTATATTCTACTTTTATGCATACCCCTAAGTTCTAATGGCTTCCCTCCCTAGACTATTTTGAATTCATTTCATATACATTTTTTATGCTTTTATTATACTTTTATATTTTCTCTGTTAAGTTGCTTCAGGACAAGGGCTCTCTCTTTTGTCTTGGTATCTATATTTAACATATAACACTTACCCTAGTATCTGCAGATGAGAAGTTCTTAATAAATGCTTGTTAATTTATTTACTTGGATTAATTTGGGACTAGTCATGATCTGTTTCAAGCATCTCAATATCATATTCCTAGAACTTTAGAGGGAATTTCATCATTTTATAGAGTATAAAGATATATGCCACTGGCTAAACATTTTATGCAGTTTCATAGAGATTATACAAACAATTCTTGCCATGTTGAAATTTCATCAGCATTTTTTCAATCTTGGGCTGCAATGCTCCTAAAAAGAGGAGATCTGACTGGAAATAAGAATTTTTTCTGCAGTTTTTAATGTTACTTAGACATAATAGCATACTAGCAATGTTTTAATTTAAGCCTCATAAAATATCTACATTTAATGGCACATTGAATCTAGACCTCATTTTAAAGCACCTGCATTCTTTTTATGTATGCTTTTCTACTGTCTACCATCAATTTCCACTCCTTCATAAAGGCTGATATTTGTGATGTCAAAGACTGAGTAATTAATCCCAATGCCATCTTTATTACTTTATCTATAAGGTTAGTGAAACATATTGTTTTATTACTTTGTCTTTCCAAAGGATTTTTTTCTTGCAAATCTGAATAGCTCCAAAAAATGTTTTAACTATGAAGGAAAGTTATTGAATTATTTTGTCAACACATAAATATAATTATAACATATGAGTTACTGAATCAGTCACTGATGATAACTTCATACATATTGGCTCCATAGATTATATCACAAGAATATTTGAGGAAAATTACTGAAAACAATTTATAACAGTTGAATTGACCTAATGATACCTGAGTTGGAGCAAGATACCATTTTCTATTCACTTAACTGCTTTTCTGAGAAGGATAATACCAATACCAAAAGATAAGATATACCTTGGATTTTTGATTGCCCCATTAACAAAATGCAATATTGCTGCTTCTTATGTCATTTTATTTATATACTTTCAATAAACAGTTACATTCTATTTCAGCAGAATTACAGTAAGCAAAATGTCTTATTCTCATTCAAATTTTCCTTTTGCTTTCTCTAACTCATAAAAAACATACATAGAGATTCTATGAGTTTAAAAATTTCTACAATTTAGAAAATATTAATTTGTATTATATTTGTAGCTATATTAAAATTATATTAAATGATATTAAAATATTCATGAGTTTTACTGATGAAAAGAAATCTGTGGAATAAGTTTTTTGCATTTCTTGTACATTTTTATTTCTATTTTACATAATGTTCTAAAGTTTGCAAAGTATTTTACAAAATGTGTCATTTGATCTAGATAGGGTACTATTGTTATGTTCAGCTATCTAGGAGAAAACTATGACTATGGAAAATTGATTGACTTTTTCAGGGTCATGGAGATAGTTAATTTTCTGAGGGAACATGTATAGTACATAGGAATTGGACTTGGAATCAGGAATAACTGAATTCAAATTCCATCTTAGACATTAATAGAGCAATTAACTATCTGTGCCTCAGTTTTATAATCCATAAAATATTGAAATCATTTTTCTCCAATGTCTTTTACAGATATAAATCTATGATTAAACACACATTTTATATACATATTTGTTTACATATGTAATAGAATGTGCTTTTTTCTAGAATAATTTATTTTACATGTTTTGGCATTATTGCAAGATTTCTGATAAATATATATTTTTGATTCTCACATAAAAACACACAGTTATCATATCATATTTAATATATTAATTATCACTCTGATGAGCAGACTCTGGTTTCCCTATATCTTCCTTGATTTTGACCTATAGATCAATGTTAGATCTATGCTTGATTTTCCGGTTGCTGAGTTGAACCCAATTAAGTATTGTTTCCAGAATAAATGAAATGACTAAGAAAACTAATCGTATGCCCCATGGGGTTTACCCCAAATAACTCAGTTCCCATGGAAGCAATATCTACTTTCCTATAACACTTACCCTATAAAAGTTTTGCTCCTCAACTCTAATACTTGAGTCTGTTCTGAAGTAACAAGCATTCCTTGATTCAATAAACAACTTTACATTCCCCCTCCCTCTTTTGCATTTTATTGCTGTCCTCCCTTTACTGAGAGCTTCTGATTTTACAATTATGAATAAAGTATAATCAGGCAAATAAAAGAAAGGATAGAGTGCTAAGATGTGTTTAATATATAACATTTAAAATCATTGACAATCTTATTGCAACTGATATTTCCAGACTAATTACACACACTGCCCATAATATACTTTTTGTTTTAGGCAAATTAATTATTCTACTGAGTCCTTCACCTCTGTATGTCCCCCCAATAAATATCATCTATTTTCATATCTCTCAATAGACTGAAATGTTCTTCCTCGCAGTTCTGACTAAAGGACTCTTCTATTGAGCCTTTACTGATTCTTTTAGCTATTATTATTTTTATATTAATATATCTGTGTATCTGCCCAATTTTCTATCATTGTGTCCTTGTAGTATCATAATATCTTGTACATTATTAGCACTTGAGAACTTATTGAATGAAATTGAATTTAATTAATTTATTTGAACTGAACTGAACCAAAAAAAAAATAACTGGATACTATTTTCTTTCAAGGGTTTGATAAGATTGCTATCTCCTGAATCCTCTTTATCTTACCACTTCTCCATCGCTTTATTCCTTTTTCATCCATGCATGTCCACTAACTATGAGTGTTCTCCAAGGATCTGCCGAGAGTCTTATTGTCTTTCTATACTACAGCCTTTAATGATATTATTTGCTTTCATGGATTTTAATTATCCTCTTTTTAGACATGATTCCTACATACATATATGTATATATACATATATATATATGTATATATACATATATAAATGTTTGTGTGTGTGTGTGTGTGTGTGTGTGTTTGTGTCCAGGCTTAGTCTCCTTCTTAAGCTCCAGATCTGTGTCAATAATTTCCATTTGGATATTTTGAACTAGTTGGTATCTAAAACTCAATATGTCCTAAACTAAGCTCATTATCTTTCCCCTTTCCCAAATTTCCTATTACGATTGATGGCATGATCACCTCCTAGAAACCCAAGTTCATAATTTTGGTGTCATCATTGACTCCTCACTCTGACCTAACACATCCAAGCCATTGTCATGTCTTCCAATTTCTAAATTTTTAACATCTTTTCTATATTCTCCATCACTTGGCTAAAACTCTTGGTAGTCCCTTATTGTTTCTCTTCTGGAATAAGAAAAAGTTAACTTTCTGATTCTTCTCCTGCTCATCAAATCGATCCACTTCAATATATTTTTCACTGTTAACAAAATAATTTTTCTAAATCATAGTTCTAATAATGTCTCAATAAATTTAAATAGTATCTATTTAAATTGTAATATAAAGATTTCTGAAATACAATTGAAGGATTAATTATCTGGTTTTCTTTGATTTTCCCAGTTTCCTTAAATTTTATTTCATCATGTAGGATCTACTTGCTATATGTTAAAGCTTATGTATTTTTCTTTTTCCTTCTTAGTTTCTCTCTTTTCCTTTCAAACTTAGCTCAAATTTCTCTCAGGAGAAGTTTTTCTTAGTTCTCTATATTCTCATGTCTTTTTTTAATTGCATCTCTCTCTCTCTCTCTCTCTCTCTCTCTGTCCCTCTGCTTCTTTCTAACTCTTTCATCTTTACACCTTTATTATATATTTACCTATACATGCGTATGCACATATTTTCTATCTATCTAATTCATTAAAATCTATTATATATATATATATATATATATATATATGTATGTATATTAAGTGATTTACGTAATGTCTACCCCCTCCCCCCATAGAGAGTGGGGAATACTTTTGCCTTTCACCAGATCCTCATTTCTTAATAAACTCTGGGTCATGATACATTAACATTTGATTGGAACTTGTTTTCCCTCTGACTTTGAGAAGACATAAGAGTAATCTACAGGGGTGGATAGGTGGCATAGTGGATAAACCACTGGCCTTGCAGTCAGGAGTACCTGGGTTCAAATCTGGTCACACACACACTTAATAATTACCTATCTGTGTGGCATTGGGCAAGCCAATTAACACCATTTGCCTTGCAAAAATCTAAAACAAAATAGTAATCTACAAATATTTTTATATTCTTATGTCTGATAGACCTCTGGAGAAAACTGAATGGAATAGAAAGCAATAAACCTGTTTATTTCCCTATGACATCTACACAAAAACTGACCATATATTAGAAACCCTTTATAATAAAATGCAAAAGGATAGAAATATAAATGCATCCATTTCAGATCATGATGCCATAAAAATCACATGAAATAAAGGGACAAGGAAAAAGAGATTTAAAATTGACTGGAAATTAAATGACCTAATTTTAAAGAATGACTGGGTCAAACAACAAATCTTAGGAATAATTAATAATTTCATTTAAGCAATGACAAAAGGCAACAACATACCAAAACTTGTGCAATATTGCCAAATATGCTTCTGGGGAAATATTATATCTCTAAATGCTTACATGAATAAAATTGAGAAAGAAAACATCAATGAAATGAGATTGCAATTTAAAAAGCTAGAAAAAGAAAAAAATTAAAAATTCCCAATTAAATACCAAATTAAAAATTCTGAAAATAAAATGATAAATTAAAACCAATAGAAATTGTTTAATCAATAAAACCAACATTTGGTATCATAAAATAAAACCAATAAAATACACAAAACTTTGGTTAATTTGATTAAAAAATAAAGAAGAAAGTCAAATTACCAGTATCAAAAATGAAAAAAACGTGAATTTACCATCAATGAGGAAGAAATTAAGGTAATAATTTGGAGCTATTTTTCCCAATTGTATGACAATAAACTTTATAATCCAAGTGTAATGGATGAATATTTACAAAAATAAAAAAGAAAATTAAATACTTAAATTGCTTCTTCTCAGAAAAAAGAAATTGAACAAACCATCAGTGGCCTCACTAAGAAAAAAATCTCCAGGGCCAGATGGATACATAAGTGAATTCTACAAAATATTCAAAGAACAATTAGATCAAATTCTATTGAAAGTATAATTACTGAATAAATTCCTTACAAGACTACAATATGTTGGTGATACCCCAAACCAGGAAGAGTCAAAACAGAGAAAGAAATTATAAAATAATTTCTCTAAAGAATATGGAAGAAAAAATGGTCAAGAATATCAAGGAAATTAATGTAAAAAATGCACATGAAGGAGACCTAAGTCTACCTCTGGTATACCAGATATAAAATTATATTATAAAATATGAGTCAACCAAACTTTTTGGTACTGGCTAAGAAATACAGTGGTTCATCAGGGGAATACATTAGATGCAAAAGAAAAGCATGTACTGGAAGATAGGGCAAAGAAAGGTAGAATGGAGTAAGTTTTTTCACATAAAAGAAGCAAGGGAAAAACTTTTGCAACAGAATGGGAGAGGTGGAAAGTGAGGGGAAGTGAGTGCGCCTTTACTCGCATTGGATGTGGCTCAGAGAGGAAATAATATACACAATTGAATATAGAAATATATATATTATTTTAGAAGAAAATAGGAGAAGAAAGGAATGGGTGAAAGGGTACAGAGGGAAGGGAGGAGTTTTAAGGGATAGAAAGGAGGGAAGATCGTGGGAGAGGGTAGTCATATATAATATACCTTTGAGGAGAGACAGGGTGAAAAAAGAGTGGGAATAAAATAAATAGAGAGGGCAGAATAGGATAGAGGAAAATACAGCTAGCAATAGCAACAATGGGAAAAAAGATTGAAGCATTTTCTCTGAAGGACTTATGATAAAGAATGCTATCTACCCTAAAGAAAGAACTGATGGTATCTGAATACACATTGAAGCATGTGCACACACACACACACACACACACACACACACACATACACACAAAATACTCTTTTCACATTTTAGTATCTGTTTTATTTTTTCCTCTCATTTTTGTTTCATTCATTAATTGGAAATTGATATGGAATTAATTGATTAATTGGAAATATGTTTAACATAGCTTAAAGTAAAAAATTCCCTAAAATTTAGGGAATTGTAGAAAGGGGGAAAAATTGTAGAACTCAAAACCTTATGAAAGAAAATGATCATTGAAAAGTATATTTATATATATTTGGAAAAATACATCTATAAATTAAATAAAAATTACAAAAAAGTTTAAGAAATCAAAAAAATAGTGGTATCATAAACCATTTAGTAGAACAAGGAATACTTTACATGTCAGATCTATGAAAAGGGCAGTTATGACCAGAGATGGAGGTCATTATAACATAAAAAGGATAACTTTGAATATATTAAAAAGTTTTGTACAAATAAAACCAGTGCAACCAAGATTAAAAGAAAAGGAATAAATTGGAAAACAATATTGCAACTGCCGCTTCTGACAAAGGTCTCATTTCTAAAATATACTGAGAACTCAGTCAAATTTATAAGAATACAAGTCATTCCCCATTTGATAAACAGTCAAAGAATGAAAGATTCTTTAAATAATTATTAATTAGTGAAATGCTAATTAAACGAACTCCAAGCTACCACCCCACACTTGTCATATTTGCTAATAAGGCTCAAAATGTAAATGATAATGTGGACGGGATGTGGGAAAACTGGGACACTGATGCTTTATAGGTAGAGATGAGAACTGTTCAAACCATTCTGTAAAGAAATTCAGAATTATGCCCAAAGGGCAATAAAGCATTTAAGACAGAAAAGGCCCTACTAGGTCAGTATAACAAAAAGATCATGGAAAAGGAGAAAAATATTTATAGTAGCTCTTTTTGTAGTGGGGGATAGCTATCAACTGGCAAATGACTGAACAAATTGTGGTATATGTGTTTAAATGCAGACCAAAACTTACTGTCTTCAATTTTTTAAAGGTATCTTGTGTTTAATATGGTTTCTCTCTATTTCCCCCCCTCCCTCTTGATGTAATTCTTCACTCACAACATAACTCACATGGATCTATGTTTAGCATGATTGATTATATATGCAATGGCCTATGTTGGATCGCTTTCTGTCAGGGGGAAGGGAGTAATAAAAGAGGAAGGGAGAAAATTGAAAAACTCAAAACCTTGAAAAAACTGCATGTTGAAAACTACCATTCCATGTATTTGGAAAATAAACAAATAAAATATTAATTAAAAAAATCAAAATCCTCATGTCTAACTAGATTAAACTTAGCATACCCAAACTGTTTTAAAGATCAACACAGATCCCAGCTCATTTCATTCTTTTGAGATTCCAATTATTGCCAGCATTCAATTGTGATTGGCATTAATTTTTATTATGGTTTATTTAGATAGATATGCCCCAAATGGAATGTATATTTCTTGAGAAATAGGATCACTTCATTTTTGTATCTCTAATCCCATTCTTAGAAAAATGCCTTAGTCAAAGGAATTATTTATTAAATATTTGTTGGATTAAATTAATTTGTATTTATTATATTTTACTCTAGATTGTAAGATTAGGAGTATAAATGAAAGTTGCAAGAAAACTGAATTTTCATCTCAGTATGAGGGGGAAAAACAAACAAACAAATAAAAATCCTAAACACCTACTTATGAACGTGCTGTCTCACAAGATGGTGAGCCCTAGGCACAAGAAATATTCAAGTATGTGCTTCATGGATATTCGTCAGCATCATGTAAAGATACCGCCTTCATTGGGCTAGATATTGTAATAAATGACTTATCATATCTTTTCCAAATCTAAAATTTTAGGACTCTTAAATAAGAGCATCAGAGAGAGAAAAAAGTGATTTATATTTATCAGAATTTGATGTGAATTTTGGAGAAGAATTGAAGCACCTTGAGGACAAAGATTATTACATTTCATGTTTTGTTTATTTAGCATAAAATCCAGAACCAAGATAATACATACCACAATAACTGCTTATTCATTTATTGATGATGCTCATTATATGTAATACTCCATTACAAAATAGCAACAGACTTTTCAAATAGCAGCAGTAGCCAGGATGGAGGGATATACATACATACATACACACACACACACACATATATATATATATATATACATATATATATATATATATATATATATATATATATATGTACATATATATATCAAGAACTGAAAACTTTGATTCGATTTTTTCGTATGACTGTGGAACATTTCAACATCAGTAATAAAAATCTCAATAATATGTAACAAAGCTTCCATACTTATATGTGTATATAAATCATATATATGTATGTTTATGTTTAGATATAAATTTGTTCAATACAGAAGCAATAGTAAATAGTATATTATTAGTAGAAGTGGTTTATAAAAAGAAATTTTACACAATTAATACAATCTTTTGCAGAACTTTCATGAAGGAGAAAAATACTTCTAGACTTTATCTGATCCCAGTAAATCTCATTGGATATCAATACTTTAAGGACATGTTATAAAATTTTATATGACATAATAAATATTTATTATTTTTAAATTTAAAATTAATATATAACTAATTAAAAAATCAGATTCAGCATACTTCCATGGTCCTATTAACCAACTTCTGCATATTAATTATCATTTCAATTCAGGGTCAGTCATCCTGATCCATATTTGACCACTGGACCCAGATATCTTTGGAGGAGAAGGTGGGGTTGATGACTTAGCACAGCACCCTCTCACTTAAATCCACTTCATGTGCATGTCCTGGCATCATCTCTCTCTGATGTTTGGTTTTCTTTGAGAATGATGAAAATTATATCCTCAATTGAAGCAAAACCAGATTTTATTTTAGAATAAATGTATCACAAATTTGCAATACAAATCTGGTGTGGTAATTTGGACCTGAAACTTTTATTAATTATGTATTTAGTTTGTAGGGCGATAGATTTATATTTTTATTGAAATACTAGCCCCTGTTTTCATAGGTGATTATAAATTATGGCTCAGAGAAGTTAAGATAATTTACCCAAGATCACTGAGTCAGTAAAATGAAGTATAGGTGTTTGATCTCCAGATCCCCTGATTATAATTTTGTCTGTCTTTCCTCTAAAGTAGTTCTACAAGAATAAGAATTATACAGCAGTTCAGGTGGTCTTTAAATATGTGCATCCGTGCACATATACAAAATAAATGTATGTCTGTGTGTTTTGATAGATGACTAAATCTCAGAAATAAAAATGTCATGTAGCAAAAATGTGCCTTTCAGTCTTATTAAATATTATTAACATTTCCTTTTTCAGAATCATAATTTGTAAGAATGAGAAACTATCAAGATCAAATTAGTGAATATTGCTAAAATAATTTCCAAATGTGCTAAGGTACCAAATGCTGGTATTATTGCTACTTTCTTCTCCTCCTCCTCTCCTCCTTCCTCCTCCTTTGACTTCTTTCTTTTTCATCTTCTTTTTCCTCCTCCTCCTTCTTTCTTTTTTTTCTTTGTCTTCTTTGTCTTATTATTTTTTCTTCTTCATTCTCTTCCTCCACCTCCTCCTCCTCCTCGTCCTTCTTTTTCAAAGAATGACTCTACTTTGTCAGGTATCAAAAGTGTGCAAAAGATGATTTTTGTGAGTCATTGTGCTCAAAGTGAGCATACAGTTTAATATTTTTATTTAAAAGCATTATTATCACCATTTTATCATCAGCATCATTACTTTTTTTAAATGTGTATTAATGTTTTTGGTTCAAGATAGGTAAATAATTTGAAAGAGTTGGATTTGGATACAAGACAATTTATACTGGAATCTTGACTCATATACATAACTATTTTTGAAGCTAAGAGAACCTTTTCACTCATTTCATTTAGTAAATTTGTACTAAGTAGCTACTATATTCAGATACAGTTCTATACAGTAGGGATAGGAAAAGAGGCAAAATATAATTGTTAACCTCAAGTAGCTTATAATTTGATGGGGGAAGAAAGCAAGTAAATATACAAGGCAAGTCATATGCAGGACAAACAGGGAGAAAAACAGGGGAAACTACTGGAATTAGAAGGATTGGGTAAGGTTTTGTGTAGTAGGAGGGGTTTTAATTGGAACTTCAAGGAAACCAGAGAGGTCAGTAGTCAGAGGGAAGGAAAGAGGATATTCCAAGTATGGAAGACAATCAAAAAGCATGACTAGAACTAACAAATGGATTCTCTTTTTCATGGAACATACAGGAAGATTGTCTCTGGATCAAACATAATTTGATGGAGAGTAAGGTGTAAGAAGAATGGAAAGTTAGAAGGGGTCTAGGATATGATTGTTCTGTTTGTTTTGATTTTTGCAAGGCAATGAGGTTAAATGACTTGTACAAGGTCACTCAGATAATTATTAAATATCTGAGTCCAAATTTGAACTCAGGGCTGGGGCCCTATACACTTTGCCACCTAGCTGCTCTGATATGAAGAACTTTGAATGAAAAATATATTATTTTTTTTTTTATTTTTACCAGTGATTGAATGAAGAATGGATTGCAATGGAGATAGCCTCAATGCATGTAGACTCACTATCAGGCTGTTGTTGCTTGTTTTTTTTTACCCTTTTTAAGAAAAGTCCAGTGATACAACAAAAACCTAGGTGACACTGACTCAAGAAGAGAGAATGAAGCTGATGACTGTGCATCTGATTCACTTAAATCCCATTACACACGCAAGTCAACACATCAACTATGATGTTATTCTCTACAAAAAAGAACTGTCTACTATATCTCAAATAAATCTCCATTGCAATCCATTCTCCATTGAGCCACTGAAGTGATTTTCCTAAAATGCCAAAATTATCATTTTGTTCCCTTTGTTCATTAAACTCTAATGATTATTGCCTCTGGGTGACAGTAATAATTATCTGTCATTTAATGTCCTTTTTCAAATCCTAGCCTCTTCCTACCCTTCCAATCTTCTGACAAAATACTCCCTACTAAATAATTTTTGATTCATTGATATCATCCTCCTGGTAGTTCCATAAAAAAAGAGAACAAAAGCAGAACAAAAATATTGCCTGCCACAGTAATAGAGAAGGTAAGAGGAAAAGGATTTAAAGAGAAAGATAATGAATTTTGCTATGGATATATTAAGTTTAAGATGTCTCTTGAACATACAGTTTGAGATGTATGAAAGGTAATTGGAGTGCTAAAATTGTAGATCAGTAGTGATGTTGATGTAGGAAAGGGAGATTTGAGAATCCCATGAAGATGGGAATTAAAGTTAAGGGAGTTTATGAGAACCAAAATTATTTTAGAGGGAGAAGAAAAGAACTGACTGATTCCACTGGTTAGAGGGCATGATCTGGAGGAGGATCCAGAAAAATTGTTATGGAAAGAGTATTTAGATAGAAAGGAGGAATATCAGAAAGGGAAAGTTTGTGTAAAAGACCTCAATATTTTTCAGTAAAATATGAGAAATTGTTCTTAGTTGAGTAAATGGGTGCAAAGAAGAAAGTTATGGGAGGTTTGAAGAGAAAGGAAAAGATTTGAAAGAATTACTGTAGAGAGTGGAGAGTGGAAAAATAAGTTGAAAGGGAGATATAGTAAGGTTGCCTATTACCGGTGATGGTCCAGTTATGTAATATAACACAATTTAGAGCCAGCTAGGTCGTGCAATAGATAGAACATTAGGGGAATCAGGAAAACCTGAGTTCAAATCCAGGTTCAAACATTTATGATCTGTGTGACCCTGGGCAAATAACTTAATCTCTCTTCACTTTAATATATGGGGGAAGGAAATGGTAAACCACTTCAGTATTTTTGCAAGAAAACTCCAGGGACAACATTGGTGTGCTATGGCCCACAGGATTTTGAAGAGCTGGGTAAGGCTAAACAGCAATGTAAATTCATAGTGGATACAGTGAGAATGCTTACCTGATTTTCTCTACCTTGATTCAAAAGCAGGTATGTAGGTCGGAAGGCAAATAATGGTGGGAACAATTCACAAGAGGCTTGGCTGTGCATAGTTTCCAATAGGATAAGAAGGCAAGGAATCTAAGAAACAAGAATAATATACAATTGAATTATTTCAGTAAGGACTCATGATGGTGAGAGCAGAGGGGAATATCGCATGGGAGATATCTTGGGGGAAAATTCATAGGTCAAGGACTGGAGTTCATGATGAGATTGAAAAATAAATTTATATGAGGGAAAGCAAAGGGAGAGGTGAAAGTAATAAATGGATTTCAGAACTCTTGAAGATGGTGCTTATATACTTAATAACTGCCTGTGTGACTTTGGGCAGGTCAGTTAACCCCCATTACATTAAATAAAAAAATTTTAAAAAGATGGTGATAAATTTGTGAATTATTGCAAGATTAAACACATGACTATCACTGTATGCAGGTGAGATGAGTTGGAGGTGTTCCTGATGGGTTGAAGAGATAAGAAGCCAGGCATCAGTAAGAGTTAATAGATGGAGGGAATGGGAAAGGAGTAGATTTAAGATGAAGGAGCATGCTTGGGTTGTAGAAAAAAAAAAACATTCCAGAGGGTGGAGTAAAGGCCTAGTTAGAGTAAGGATAAAAATTTGAAGTAAGAGGATTGAATGATATGTGAATGAGGAATTTGGTAGTAAGAGGTGTTGAGTGTGGTTCAACTGATAATATTCAAGAGTCTAGAGACAATGGCATATGAAAGGTATGCTCAGATATAATAATGTTCATCATTGAGTGCAGGGCACAAATGCTCAATCCTCAAAGGACAGGTGCATCAGAGATGAGAGGCTTGACCTCAAAGGCAAGGTTATACTTTGCAATGCGTGTTCTCCTTATTCCAGTAAGAAGATTGTTCTGGCAGCAGGAGCTGGTGAGTGACTTTTGCTTGTACAGATGAAAGAAGTTGCCTTGGGCCACATGGAAGCAGGCTTTCCTCAGGTACCATGTTGTGCTGAGCAGGATGGGGAAGGTTCAGAGTATTAGTGCATCTACAGTGTGAGGTTTTCTTACCTGAGAAGGCTGGTGATACATCAATAGTAAAAAGTGGTAAGCTCCTGATATAAATGGAAGACAACTGAACTGTCTTTTCTCAGGGGATACTGAACTGTAGCAGTTTGCTATCTGTAAAATAGGAATAATAACAGTACCTGTCACAGAATTTTTCTGTCAAATACTATAAAATATTGTTTCAAACTTTAAAGCACTATTTAAAATTTTTATTTTATTATAAGAATCACCTTGAAAGGTCTCTTTGAGAAGTCAACACTTGAGGTGAATCTTCAAGGTTGTCAAAAGTGGTAAAAGACAGAGGTAAAGCTAAAAATTCATTAAAGACATATATAAAGATAATGACAGGAGATGATTACTTTCCTTGCCTCAAAGCATAGAGACAATAAAGATAAAAAAATAAACTGACAAAACTGTCCAGTTAATTTTACTAGCCTTTTAAAATTCACTTCTCTTTTGATTTTTTGTTGTTTTTTCCATGTTGGGGACCTAAGGTATAGAATTCACATGTTGACTAGATTTAACACATTTATTTTATCCCCACATGCTGCTTCATTTAAGAAGGTGTCTCAAAGTATTTATATCGTTCCATTTGTTGGCATTGCTTCAAGGTTAGCCTCTCTGAACTCATTAATGTTTGTGTTTGCAATAAGCATTTTTGATTTCCCTGTTGTGAACTAAGAGGCTGTACTGTTTTTTTTTTTATTAATCAAAGGTAAGGAGGTTGAAAATAATGATTAGAGTTCCTTTAACCCATTGTTCAGCATATAAGAACATATACTCACCTACCATTTATAGTGGTTTTACAGTCTCCCCTTCAAAAAAAGGCAACAAGCCTAACAGAATCCTGCTAGTTTTGTAGATCATCCAAAAATCTTACATTTTAAAAATGTCTTTTCATAGTGATTTTGTTGTAGTTTTTCAAATCTGTGACTGTTTTGTTCACTCAATGGAAGTCTTCTTATGGAAAATTCTTTCATATATTAAGACTAGTGGTTCTTCATCAGCTGATGCTCTTAGAAGTTGTATATGTTGAATAGTTATCAGAAATAGTTTTGAATGCAAGTCTACTCATTGTACCAAGACAGTTTCTCTAGTCACTATATTTGGCTTTCCCTCTAGTGGTCAATGAATATGAGAAAAATAAGGGCTAAAGTTACCTTTCAGATTTATTAAAAAAAACAGTTTGTAATATCTAGCTGTTGATAATAACTCTGTTAAAGGAAAGTACTGGGTGGGGTGGATTGCAGTCTCACAACAAGAAATAGCCTCTTTTCAGACAACAATCAGAATCCTTAAATAGTGGAAACATTGGAGTCTAGGTCAGAAGAACTTTCAGTGTCCATTAAAAGTTGGAGACAAAATTGCAACTTTTGCATTCAAAGTGTAAGCAGTCACAATTTACTGATGAGATGGAAGTAATTATAGAGTAGTTGCAGTCATATTCTTTTTCTGGGCAATTTCTAGCTAAATATCTCTAGATAAATTCATCAAAAAATTCCATATAGGCAGAAACAAGGTATATACCAACATCTCACACCCTATTTAACGATAACATTGAAATATATACATGATTTATACATAAAGGGTGAAATTCAGGCCAATCAGTAAGGTATGAAATAGTTTTTTTTTTCCTGTCAGATTTAGGGAGAAGAAAAAAATTATGATTAACCAAGAGACAGAACATTATAAAATGTAAAATTAACAATTTTTATTGCATTAAATTAAAAAAAAAAAGGTTTTGCACAAATGAAACCAATAAAACAAAGATTAGAAATAAATAAGGAATCTGGGAAACAACTTTTTATAGTCAATATTTCTGATAAAGGACTAACTTCTAAAATGTATAAAGAACTAAGACAAATCTATATGAATAGAAGTCATTCCTTAATTGATAAATGATCAAAGGACATGTATAGGCAGGTTTCAGATGAAGAAATTAAAACTATTTTTAATCATGTGAATAAATTCTTTAATAGAAAAATGCATATTAAAACAACTTTGACGTACCATCTTCTATTCTAAGATTAGCTAAAATGACAATACAGGAAATTATCAATGTTGGAAAAGATGGTGGCAAAATAAGGACACTAATGAACTGTTTTTGGAATTGTGAATTGATTCAACCATTCTGAAGAGCAATTTGAAACTACATGCATAGGGCAATAAAACTGTGCATACATTTTTTTCCAGCAATACCTCGACTAGATTTTAGCTCATAAAAAGTGGAAAGGTCTAACATACACAAAAATATCTGATAGCAAGATCTTTTTTTGGGGGGGCAAAGAATTGGACGTTTGGGACATGCCCATCAATTGGTGAATGGCTACACAAGTTATGGTATATGAATGTAATGGAATACTATTATTCTGTAAGAAATGATAAGCAGGGATATTTCAGAAAAAATTTGGATTTATATGAATTGAGCATAGACTTATGGCAAAATGATGAAAACCAGGAGGACATTACACATAGTATCAGCAACACTGTACAATAATCAATATGTTAGAATTAGCTCCTCTCAATAATCCTATGATCAAAGACAATTCTAAAAGACTTGTGATGGAAAATGCCATCCAAACTCAGAGAAAGAACTACTGAATGCAGATGAAAGCATACTATTTTTGCTTTTTTTTTAAATCTTTTTTTTTCTTTCTTTCTTGTGCTATTTCCTTTTTGTTTGGATTCTGCTATCACAACAAGACTAATATAGAAAGAAAATGTTTAACTGGATTGTACTTATAAGACCTATATCAGATTGATTACTCTCTTGGGGAGAAGGGGAGGAATGGAGAAAAAATTTGGAACTCAAAACTTTACAAAAATTAGTCTTGAAAACTATCTTTACATGTAATTGGAAAAATGTGAAATAATATTAATACAACCCCCCCAAAGTTACTCTACAGCATAGGAAATAGTTAAAGACATAAGCACTGAGGAAGTCTAGCAAATTGAATGAGATTCTATTATGAATTGATACCTCACCTAATCCAATTAGCGTAACATGGTTTACAGAAACAACTCCATTAAAATCAGAAGAATATCTAGACCTGCTACTGCTTTACCTCAGCAAAAATTCAAGTCATAAAAGGATGACATATGCCATCATAAATCTTTTCAATTATTTCCAATTTAAGCAGGTCATGGATCATTTCTTCTTTGTTAATTGTTTTTAGCATGCTTTTCAGTGTCCCCTAAAAGTTGGAGACAAAATTGCAACTTTTGCATTCAAAGTTTAAGGTTAAATTGTTATAAAGGAACATTTCACATTATTCAAGTAAATTCTACTGGATTAATAACAGAAAGCATAACTTTATTCAAGTCACATGATTCACTGCTATTATCTTTTTCTAAGATTTGTTCAGGTGAAAGTTGATTCAGAATAGGAAACATTTGCTTATTCTTAGTAAATGACTCTAAGCAATCAGAAGTAATTTGATTTTAACTATCATATTGTCATAGATATTTAAGGATAGAGTCATATATCTATATAAATACACACATATGAGTATATACACATGTATATGCATAAGCAAACACTTTTGTCTTTTGATTAGCTATATATTTATGAATGAGATATAAATGTATATGTATAAATGTATGTGTACATGTGTGTATTTGTTTGCTCTCTCCACTGATTGATTTCCATGTCTTTGTATACAGAAGGTTTTTTTTTTCCTTTGAATCCCCAGTTAATTACACAGTGACTGGAATTGAGGGGGTATTTAATAATTGTTTGCTGATTATTATCATCTTTCTTATTAACTAAAATTCTCTACATAAATATAGAAAATGAGTTGATTTTACTAGTACATATTATTTATTTGCTTGTAATTCTAAAATGCTAAAAGCTAACTTTTGGACATTTTGGATTTACCAGTAAGAGATTGTCTCCTCAGTGTGATCTCACTAACTTGATGATTTTGGTATTACAATGAGTTTTTGTGTAATTTCATTGAGCTATAGGTAAGACAAGAAGAAAATTATTGTGGTCCTAGGAGTCAGAAGACCAAAGTTCACATACTGGATTAGACATATTCTGAATCTGAATTATCTGTAAGTTTCGAAGGGGCAGCCAGATGGCACAGTGGGTAGAGTACCAAGCCTAAAATCAGAAGGATCAGAATTCAAATTTGACCTCAGTCACTTATTAGTTGTGTGACCTTGGACAAGTCACTTAACCCTGATTGCCTTTCATACAGGACTATCTCCATTCCTTGTGATTCATATCTGGCAACTGGACCTGAGGACTGTGGAGGAAGTGAGGCTGGTAACTTAGCTCAGTACCTCTTCACTAAAATCGAATTCATGCACTTATCATGGCATCATCTCTTTGATGTCATGATCTTCTTCAAAAATAAAGGTCAAACATTAAGTTTCTGAGTTATGTAGTTCCCTTAAGCAAGACACTATAACCCCAAAGTATATTCATCTATTTAAGTTATCTTTAGTTTTACTGGAGAGTGACATAAATTGTTGAAATCAAGATCCATGGCTCCCCTCTCTTAATCCCCCCAAAAAAGTCCAAATGAATTTGAGTACAGAATAATATATGTATTTATTTTACAGATACAAAATTACTTATCTTCATTTTATATCTTAGCTCAAAGTGACTTTTCTGGACTAGGAACTAAAGTCATTTGATACTCACAGTACCAAAAGGCACTGTAATTTTCTCCATTTTGCAGTTCAGAAAACTGAAAGTAAGGAGAGGTTAAGTGATTTGCTCAGGAGCTCACAGATAAGAATTATCTGAGTTTAGATTTTAAGTCACATCTCCTAAATCCAGAATCTGTTTCTCTCTCTCTCTCGCTCGCTTGCTCTCTCTCACTCTCTCCAGTCACCTAGCTACCTGTGTTCTAGAATATTGTGTAAGAAAAGAACAAGTTTGGTATGGTCTTTTTCTGAATCAAAGCCCATACTATTTTCACTTTTTTGCTTTTATTTTTTCTTTCTTTTAGTTTTTCCCTTATGTTCAGATTCTTCTTTCACAATAAGACTAATATGAAAATATGTTTAACATGATTATGCTTTTATAACCTATATTAGATTACCTGATTTTTGGAGAAGGAAGGGAGGGAAAGAAAAAAATTGAAAATGAAAAGCTTATAAAAATGAATGCTGGTAACTATTGTTACATATAATTTGAAAAAAATAAATTGTTATTAAGTGGAAAAAGAACCAAAAGTATTAAAATGGATAAAAATAAATGTAAAAAGTTCAGAAAAGAAAAATTTACACAATCTGTTGCTAAAACAAGCATCTAAAAAAAAGCAAAGTCAATACAACTAGAAGGTAGGACAAAACATATTTTACAATATATAAACCTAAAGAGATAAAGAGAAAGTAACTATAATTGTATATAAGATAAGGTAGCAACAACTTAAAATACAACATAAAAAATGATAAAGATTGAAATTGGAAAAGTATCTTAAAGAAATCATAAAAAGCAAACCAATATCAGCTTAAAAGCAACGTCCTATAATGCTCATTTGACTCTAGTATTCAAAATAATATCTTGTTCTTGTTGTCATTCCTTGTCAAAGAAGACCAAAGTGACATCACTGTATTTGAGACACATTACATGTGTCCAACTGTGAGTGATCAGACCAATATGAGCTCAGAATGCTTTCCGACAGGTTGGACACAAACAGTCTTTGTGAACACCTGGTCTGTTTACTCAGTTTAAAGATATCACTTTTCCTTTGAGCTGCGTCAGTTCTGCCTTCCTTATAGATTTCAGCACCCTCACTGATGAGGGAATGCCATGATGGGTGGTACTGTGCCAGTGACTCCCAAACTGTACAATCAGTGAATTCTTCAGGATGTCTCAGTATGGCTTTTTCTGAAACCCTTGTGAGTGCTTGCCCTGTGTGAGTTCTCCATAAAGTAGGTGTTTTGGGCAAGTGCACGTCTGGCATTCTAACAATGTATCCAGCCCGTCATAGTTGCACTCTCTGTAATAACATTTAAATGTTTGGAAGCTTAGTTCAAGAAAGGGACAACATGGGTGGCTAGGTGGTACAGTAGATAAAGCACTGACACTGGAGTCAGGAATACCTGAGTTCAAATCTGGCCTCAGACACTTAATAATTACCTACTTGTGTGGCCTTGGGCAAACCACTTAACCCCACTGCCTATTAAAAACTAAAAAAAAAAAAAGAAAGGAACAACAGAAGTATAGTATCTTCTCCTGCCAGGTGATCTTCAGAATCTTCCTAAGACAATTTAAATGGAAGCAATTCAGTTTCCTGACTGTTCAGGTTTCACAGTCATATAGCAATGAAGTCAGCCTAACAGGTCTGTAGACCTTCAGTTTGGGAGTCAATCTAATACTTCTCCCCTCCTGCACCTTTTGGAGCTTCCCAAATACTGAACTAATACTGGCAATGCAAGTGTCAATCTCATTGTTAATGTGTACCTCCTTGGAAAGGACATTGCCAAGGTAAGTAAACTTGTTCACAGTACCCAAAACTTCTAAATTTGCAGTAATCAATGGTTCCACATTTGCATGGTATGGTTCTGGCTGTTGAAGTACCTGTGTTTTCTTGGAGTCAATTGTTAGGCCAAAATTATCACAAGCAGTAGAGAATCAATTCATACTTTGTTGTATCTCAGTTTCAGGAACTGCATTAAGTGCACAATCATCTGTAAACAGAAGATCATGCAGCAACACTCTCTATGCTTTGACCTTAGCTTGCAGCCTTTTCAAGTCAGAGAATCTGCCATCAGTGTGGAAGCTGACCTTGAGGCTATGTTCATCCTCAGTAAAGGTGTTTCATAACATGGCTGAAAACATTATGGTAAAAATTTTGGGGGCAAGGACACATCCTTGTTTCACTTCATTGGTGACTGGAAAATCTCAAGAGCATCATCTACTATCCAAAACCTGGGCAAACACGTCATGAAACTGATGTACAATAATGATGAACTTTGGTGGGCAAACACATTTTGATATAATTTTCCAAAAGCTCTCAGTATTGATGGTATCAAAGGCCTTGGTCAAATCTACAAATGTTGTATAAAAATGTTTCTTCTGTTCCTGGCATTTTTTTCCTAGAGTTGTTAGGCAGCAAATACCATATTGTCTATTCCTTGACCCTTTCTGAAGCCACACTGGTTCTCATGGAGATGACCACATTCCAGGTGACATGACCCTATTTGGAAAGAATCATACCAACAATTTGGCAAGAATCATACCAACAAGAGAAATATCCCTGTGATTGTTATAGGACAATCTATTCCCTTTACATTTATAGAGATGGACAATAGAGGCATCCTTGAATTCTTGTGGGTTAACCTCTTCATGGTATATAGTGCAGAAAATTTCAGTCAGTTTTTGGATGAGCAATGGACCCCACACCTTGTAGATATCAACTGGAATAGAATTAGCACTAGGTGCTTTGTCACATGAAAGGAGTCTAATGGCATTCAAAACCTCTTCTTCTGCTGGACCTTCAGCTAAGTAGTGATTTACTTCTACTTGAGGAAAACATTCAGTGGTTTCTGCATTGATTGATTATGGTCTGTTAGAAACACTATTGAAGTGATGAGCCCATCTCTCTAGTCCTTATAGTTAATCAAAATAATAAATAAAAATATAATTGAATTAAAAGATACTGATTTTCACTTAATAATAAATATAAATTAAAGAATTATAATGAGAAGAAAAAGTGGAATTGAAGTAATTACTGGAAATTATTGAATTAAAAACCTTATATGGAGTATTCTGAATGAAATGCCTAAAGAATATTTATTTCTCAGCATCAAGTATAGCATTTACAAAATCTGGTCCCATATTAGAATACAGTGAAATTTAAAATGAGAAAAACTAGACATATAGTTTATTTAAAAAGAGATAATTAAAATGAGTGAAAAATGACTTTAAATATTATCTAAATTTATAAGCAAAAGCCAAACTGTTTCTATTAAAAGACCAAAAGAAATGCTAAACATCAACTAGACTGATTAGAAACGGAGAGGTTTGTAAATTAAATCAGCAAAATATTCAATAAACCACATGAAATTAAAAGAAAACAAGACCCAATAGAATTAGAAATACTGTCATAGTCATATGCCAACAAAATAGAACACAAGATAAATGATTAATCATTTAAATACCAAAATAGACATTTTAAAATAAATATAATCACATTCATTATTAGTCATTTCTCTGCTAGCACTTCAGTCCCATGTAACAAATAACCTCAATTAGTTTTTTTAAACCTTATTTACCTCAGAGACAATATAAGAACTGAAGTTCAAATATTGACTACAATACA
The DNA here is from genome assembly GCF_037893015.1 of Macrotis lagotis. Lineage (NCBI taxonomy): Eukaryota > Metazoa > Chordata > Mammalia > Peramelemorphia > Peramelidae > Macrotis > Macrotis lagotis. Next base: position 390,678,967 of record NC_133666.1, read on the forward strand.
TTGTCTTTAGCCATTTATCTAGACAGAGGATAGAAAGCAACAGTGCTGAAAGCTGAGGTATGTCTTACTTCTTCCTTCAGTTGATAACATCAGAACTAAATCTTCCTAGGAGCCAAGAGAAGGAAATTTCTATAATCTAATCTAGGTCATTGTCCTAGTTGGAACCATTTTTAGTACTCCAGGTTAAAAATAAAACCTCACAAGGAGAAAACACTACAACTGAAGAGGCAGCAATATCTTACCACTCCATATCCCTTGTACAAACTTATGTAAAGTAAAGTGAGCAGGATCAGGAAAAAAATTATATTTAACATCAGCAGCGTTCGGTGATAATCAACTATGAATGATTTAGCCCTTATCAACAAAACATTGATCCAAGACAAGTACAAAGAACTTGTAAAGGAAAATGCTATCCACATTCACATAAAGAACTGAAGACCTCTCAATGCAAATTGAAGTATATATTTAATAACTTTTTTCTTTTTCATGTTTTTGCCTTTTGATAATTTCTTGTTCATAAGTGTTACAAATTTGGAAATATATTTTACATGCTAGTACATTAATAATCTATATCAAAATGCATAACATTTTAGGAAGAGGATAGGGAAAATAATTTGGAATTCAAAATCTTGCAAAATGAATGCTAAAACTTACCTTAACATGTAAGGGGAAAAAGTAAAGAATATTTTATATTCTTAATTAGTAGAAGAATTTTTCTCAGTGTGAATTACTAAATAAATAAAATAACATATGTGATTCTGAACCTAAAATGTGTACTAAGTTTTTTAATTAATTCATTCATTTGTTTTTTCATCCATATGCACATGTATATTTTTAAGTTACAAAATTTCCTTCCACCCTCCCTTCCCACTCACCTCCCCTCAACAGTAAGATTAGCAATGAACATACATGTTTTTGATAACCATATTTACAGATGAGTCATTTTCTATATGAGGAATTAATATTAAGGGAAAGAGATAGATACATAAGAGATAATTTTTATGGAGCGTTCATCAGATTCTGAAGGGTTGTTTTTTTCTTGTTTTGCTTTGTTATTTTCCCCTCTGGATGGGGATAGTATCATCATCCATAGCCACTTTAATATGGTTGTCCTAGCTCTCTGAACTGTTGAGAGGAGCTGCATCCATCAAGGTTGATAATCTCATAATGGTGTTGTTGCTAATGTGTACATTGTTCTCTTGGTTCTACTCCCTTTGCTTAGCATCAGATCCTGTAAGTCATTCCCTGCTTCTCTGGACTCTGACCATCTATGGTTTCTCATGGTGTGCATTTTTGTTTAGGTTTTTTTGCAAGGCAAACAGGGTTAAGTGGCTTGTCCAAGGCCACACAGCTAGGTAATTATTAAGTGTCTGAGACTGGATTGGAAACCAGGCACTCCTGACTCCAGGGCCAGTGCTTTCTTTATCTACTATGCCACCTAGCTGCCCCCTGGTGTGCATTTTTAAGAGAAATAATATTTATTACAAAATGACCATTCTTTAAGGTTTGTAAATTTAGCATTTAGAAATGTTGTCATTTCAGTCTTGGAGTTTTTAATGACTTTAATTCAGTATAGGTATAATAATGAAACCAGATACTTTCTGAATAGTAGTTAAAAAATAGCAGAAGCAACAATAGCAGCAGCAATAGTACAAGTTTTAAGATCTTTTAAAGGGTACCTTGTGTAGAAGTAATGATTTGATGCTTTTAGGAAATGCACTAAATTCAATGATAGATAATTCCTTCAATAACATAGAAATCAATAATTCAAGTGTCAAATCATCATATCCATGTTTTCAAAGAAATTATGCATAAAGAATCTATTTAGCCCATTGTAAGTCTATATCTTTTTTTCTATTACCTAAGAATATCAGAGTACCACTTGAGTATCAATATATTCTGTCTTTTCCCTGTCAAAATCCTAATGTATTTTAATTTAATTTATTCTATGCATGATTCTCCAGGTCTAAGAATTTTGTGCAGGCATTTAATTCCATAGAAGCCTTGCAAAATATATCTCTTTCAGTATGTATTTCAATTATTAATTTAGATTTTTGCATGAATTTTAAATATCTCTTCCTTAATTTTGTTGTTTCTTAATCTTCCAGTCTTCCACCATTTTCCTATCTTTCTTTTTAAGCTTGACATTTTAAAAAAATTTTCCCCAAGTGCATATGAAAAAATGTTTCAACATTTACTTGCAAAACCTTGAGCTTCAAAATCTCTCCCTTCCTCCCACCCTATTCCCCCTCATTGAGAACACAAGTTACTTGCTGTAGTTTAGAAATGTAAAACCATGGAAAACATTACTACAATAGTTTATGTTATAAGTAAACATAAACCCAACCCCTCAAAAAAAAAGATAGAGAAAACTCAAGAAAAATTAAGTTGTAAAAAGTACAAAAAAATAAAGGGAAGTTTACTTTAGTCTGTATTCAGACATAATCAGCTTTCTCTTTGGGATAGTTAGCATTCTTTATTACAGATTCTTCAGAGTTCTCTTGTATCACAGCATTGCTGAGAAAAGGTAGATTATTCACAAGTGACCATCCTAGACCATTGCTGTTACATTGAATAAGGTACATTTTTCATTTCAAGTGCTCATGTAAATTTCTTATTAAGATCCTTTCGTTCCTCATTTAGCATAACAGAACAACATCTCATCTCAATCTCATACTACCATTTATTTAGCCATTCCCCAATTGCTGGGCATCCCTCAATCTCCAGCTCCATGACATCAGAAGAGAGCTGCTAAAATATCCCTGTACATATAGATTATTTTCTTCCTGTATTTCATCTCTTCAGGAATACAAACCTAACAGTGGCACTGCTAGGCCAAATGTTTATATGGTTTTATAGCCCTTTGGGCATAGTTACAAATTACTCTACAGAATTGTTGGATCATTTCTGAACACCTCCAACAGTGCATCAATGTCTCAGTTTCCTAGATCTCTTCCAAAATTTGTCATTTTCTTCTTCTGTCCTATCAGTCAATCCAGGTAGCACATCAGAATTGTTCCAACCGACATTTCTCCCATCAATAAGTATATTTCTATACCCAAAAAGGTGTGTATGTGATTCCTTCTCTGAGCCAATTCTGGTGAGTAAGGCTTACTCATGCCCCCTTAGCTTCCCCTCTTTCTACTTCATTCCAAATGATTTTTCCTTGCCTCTTATGTGAAATAACTTACCCCATATTAGCTATCCTTTCCCTTCCTCCCAGGACTTTCCTTTCTCCTTTATTATCTCCATCTTTTTAATATATTTTACCTTCAAATTCAATTTCCTCTTATGCTATGTCTATAGACACTCCTTCTACCAGTCCTAATAAATGGAAAGGTTCATATGAGTTATCCGTATCATCTTTCCATGTAGGAATACAAGCAGTTCAACATCATTAAGTGTTTAAAAATTTGTCTTTCCAATCTACCCTCTCTATGCTTCACCTGAGTCCTGTACTTGACAATCAAATTTTCTTTTTAGCTCTGTTTGTTTTATCAGGAAAGTTTTAAAGTCCCCCTTTTCATTGAATATCCACCTTTTCCCCTGAAAGAATATGTTCAGTTGTATTGGATAGTTGATTCTTGGTTGTAATTCAAGCTCTTTTTCCTTCATGAATATCACATTCCAAGTGCTATCACCCCTTAATGTAGAAGCTGATAAATCTTGTGCTATCCTAACTGTAGCTCCACCATAATTGAAGTGTTTCTGTTGGCTTTCAATATTTTCTCCTTCATTTGGGAGTTTTGAAATTTGGCATGAGTATTCCAGGCAGTTTTCAATTTGGGATCCTTTAGAAGAGACAATAGGTGGATTCTTTCAATTTCTTTCTTACTCTCTGCTTCTAGGATATCAGGACGTTTTTCCTGGAGCATTTGTTTAAAAATGAAATCTGGACTCTTTTCCTGATCATGACTTTCAGGTATTCCAATAATTTTTAAATTATCTCTCTGAGATCTGTTTTCCAGATCAGTTGTCTTTCCAGTGAGACACTTCACATTTTCTTCTAATTTTTAATTCTTTTTATTTTGTTTTATTGTTTCTTGATTTCTCACAAAGTTCATCAGCTTCCCTTAGCTACATTCTATATTTTGAACTAATTCTTTTATTCAGAGAGCTTTTGCATCTATTTTTTGTTTTATTCAATTCTGCTTTTTAGAGTCACTCTTTACCTCATTGGCCTTGAAGACTACTTTTTTCTATTTGTCCCAAATTGGATTTTAACATGTTCTTTTCTTTTCTTTTCTCTTAGGTTTTGGCAAGGCAATGGAATTAATTGGACTTCCCAAGGCCACACAATTAGGTTATTATTTAGTGTATGAGGCTGGATTTGAACTCAGGTACTCCTGATTCTAGGGCCGGTGCTCTATCCACTGTGTCACCTTGTCACCCCAAACATATTATTTTCTTTAGTATTTTGTATTTTTTTTTTGTATCTACTTCACCAAGATCCTGACTTGGTTTTCATGATTTTACACCATTGCTCTCATTTCTTTTCTCAATTTTTCTTCTACCTCCCTTATTTGATTTTCAAATTCTTTTTATAATTCCTTCATAGCCTAAGACCCATTCATATTTTTCTTGGAGTTTTTTGATGCATAACATTTGGCAATGTTATCGTCATGATTCTCCATAGAGCCAAAGTAATCTTCTATGGTAGATTTTTCTGTTGCTTGCTGTATTGTGATTTTAAATGAGTTCGGATTCGTTCCTGCAAATGCCACTCTCACTGACACTCGTGAAAATGAGAAAAGCCTACAATTCTAGCAGTTTGAAGACCTCAAGGAAATGCCATAGGGGGCCGGAAGATTTTACTTTGAATAAGGTCAATACTGTGAGAATAGCCAGTTCTCCCCAGTACTACCTGTGTATTCCAAGGAGTGGCTGTCTCCTGGAGTCTTTGGAATGGGGCCAAATCACCTATGGAATGTCCGGAGGTGGGGGGAAGGTAAATTCGTGAGGAAGGCACATCCTCCATGGAGTGTCCGCAGGAGGTGGGGGGGGGGGAAGGTAAATTCGTGAGGAAGGCACATCCTCATACAGGCTCGAGAGAACTTACTTATAAGAAAACTTCATTTCCTTATTCATTTGGCCTTAAGGTCACGAGAAATGTATGAGGATGGGACTATAGGAGTAAACCTATTGTAAATTTGTTTCATTTTAATATACATATAAAAATTACAAAGGCATATTAATAACAAGAATATCATTAACAACAATATAGGAATAGCTAAACTGTTAAAATATCTAGTAGCAGTTGCTGATTTAAACAGGAAATCATACCAATGGTGATTAGTATCAGAAGTTACTAAATGAGAGACCTGGACTAAACGTCCTGCAACTATGTGAGTCTGTATTTGATGTTCATTCAAAGCACGCTGATTAGACTCTAACAGCTTCTTTAGGAAATAAGATTGATTAAGAATAGCAATTAAATGTTGTAAAGATAAAGAAGTATGGGGAAGAGCTAACAATTTGGGTACCCAAGTCGAATTCTTAACAACATCTGTATCAGGGGAAAAGTAAAAATCATCATCCTGCCAGTGTAAAAAAGACATGTTAATAAAACATCCAGAAAAGGGAGGTTTCTGAGAGGCAGAAGCTAAATCAGTACTATTATTAGAGGTTAAACAAATATGTTGAGAAGATACTTCATATAACATTGAAAAGTTAGAAAGAGGATAGACAGTTAAGTCACAAAGGTTGGAGGAGTGTGAAAGAAGGCAGAACTCCATCTGCCGGGTCATCATCCCACTCACGATGCCCTTGTTAGTGAAAGAACAGTCCTGTAGAGTATGAGTTACATTGTCTTGATCTATATAGTTACTATTTATACATGGTAAAGCAAAATAATCATATAACACAAAAGGAATCACATGGAATTGACACATCATTTTCCATATATGAACTTGATAATTTACTACAGTCCCACTACACCAAAGGGAGGTACACTGAGCTCTTTCAGGCTTGGTCTGTTTCCAATAATTTGCCATATAGGGTAATGCTACATCCCAAATGTTAGTATCTCCTTCTTGTAATAACCTTTGAGCATTCTCTTTTTGTATTAAAGTGTACATGTTTTGCAAAGAACTTTTGGTCCAACTAAACAAGGCACTTATATTAGCATCAATCTGTATATTAGCTAGAATGCTATCATTAAAAACTTGTAAGAATTGGCCTTGGTATTTTAAAGTATTTTGATGTGGCAGGATCATCGTGGGCAACCAATTAGCATTAATTGTCAAAGCTTGTGATACATCCTGCCCAGCACTGTGCAGTCTGCTGACCAAGGTCCCAAGATTTATAGAATTTACTATACCCAAACCTGTTCCTGCCCTGCCAAGTAGGGTGTCATACCAAGCTCTTTTAAATCTAGTACAAGGCAATAAAGGTGGAAAGGACACATTATAATGAAGTACAATTTTCTGCTGAGCCATAGAGGCATTAATACATGATTTTGGGACATGAACAACAGATGGAGGATGCTCGGTGGGTGGTGTTTTGGGAAATAATAATGAATAATGTATTGAAGCATTGTGATTGGTTATTACAGAAGCATTGGCACAAAACAAATATTGATTATTAAGGGGAATAGCTATACTAAGGGTGGAGTTATTTATATTCCATGTAGTACAATTTTCGGTTAATCTTTGTCTTAGTACTTTATCCCGTAATGTTGGGAGTGTAAAGTGGAGAGGAGTAATACAACATGAGATATTAACCAATGAAGAGATAAGAATAATGATAAGATAGGGTCCTATTAGGAGGGTAGACATAGGTAATGGGGCTCTATAAAATTTAGCATCAGTAGTAGACCAATTAGCAATAGTCCAATTAGCAATATTACATTTGCTGTATGCAGGACAGATGAAATCTCCTTGTTGTCTAGATTTAGTGGTGTATTTCCATGTCAACCAGATCTGGATTCCTGAATTTGCTAGCTGAGCTCCCAGAGTCCAAGTCTGTGCTTCAGTATAAAGCCAGAAGCCTAAGAGACACTTAATTGTGAATAAACATTTGGGTTAATAGTACCAAGAGTTACCTCCTGAATAACAAACAATAGCTGTGTTGTTATTCCCTTGATCTATTAACTCAGCTGGCCTAGGAGCTTCTGTAGGATGTCTTTTTATCCATACTTTAGTTCCTGGGATTATCTTCTCAGTTACCCAGTGTATTTCATTTTAGCTACCATATCCTTGATCCCCTCTGGTAATTTTATCAGGGGATTGATTTCTTTTTATCCAGTGTCCAATGAGGTATGGTAATACAACCATGTGACATATCTTCTCCCTGGTCTTACAGAAGTAGGTTTCAGACACAAATTGGGATTATGTAAACAAACTGTAATTTCTCCTCTATAATCATTATCTTAATCCTCCTAGTACATGCACTTGTGCCTTATTGGCCAAGCTGGATCTAGAGAATAGCTGACCATAATATCCAGTAGGTAGTTTGACCCCAATACAAGTATTAAATAATAATTGGCCTTGAGGTTTTATTTCCACATCATGCACTACATATAAATTATAACCTGTGGACCCAAGTGAGGCCCTCCAAGGTTCCCTAGCATTGTTATGAAATTTCCACTATTGTATGGTAGGAATGTTAGATGCTTTCCTTATTTGTAAGTTAGGAGTCATCATTCTGGACAATGGAGTACCTTCTCCATCAGCCAATGGTCTATTATTCAATTGCTCCAAAGCTTCAATTAGATTTTCCTTCCATTTATTCAAATTATTGCCTCCTAATTTTTTCCTCAACTTCTCCTTCAATAAGCCATTCATTCTTGCAGTAAGTCCAGCTGCCTGTGGATAATAAGCAATGTGATATATCCAGTCGATATTATTATATCCACAATTTCTTTTCCTTTAAAATGAATTTCATTATCACTTTGGATTTGCATGGGGGTGCCATAATATAAGGAAATAATATCAATAGTCTTACAAGTATTCTTTTGAGTTGCTCGTCTATACGGGCAAGCAATTAATATTCCTGAATAAGTGTCTACAAGTATAGGCATATTGGCACCCTTGATTTAGAGGCAATGGGCCTATATAATCTATCTGCCAAATTTGAGCCGGCAAAGTGCCTCTAGCCAATTCTCCAGTTACAGTCCGATGTAAAGAGCACTGACTGAAGAGCTGGCATTGGGGCCACTCCTGAGTTATCTGTTTAAAATATCTAAGGGAATATTAATTCCTCTAGCCAATGCCTACCTGTAAGATGCAAGAGCGCCAAGATGACCTGTAGTAATGTGAATCCATTTTCCCAGCATCAGCTTGTCCCTATCCTCTGGGGACGTTATCTGTAAGGATTTTCCTTCTAGTTTTGAAAGTTCATCAGTTCGAGCATTATATTCACATTCCACCGAATCAGGCTTCACATGGGCATCTACATGAAACACAGACACATTAGTATTTTGACACCATTCCCACATTTGTGGCCACAAGTTTTTGCCCCAAACTTCTTTGTCCCTTATTTTCCAGTAATGTTTTTTCCACATGAGCATCCATACAGCTAATCCATTAGCGACTGCCCATGAATGAGTAAACAGATGGCATTGTTTGCCTTGTTCATGCTGCAAGGCTTGAAAAGCTGCCATGAGTTCTGCCCACTGGCTACTCTGGCCTTCACCTGTTGTTTCTAGAACTGTCCCACTTATGGGATTATAGGCCACAGCCTTCCAATGTCTCTTGGACCCCACATATTTAGCAGAGCCATCAGTAAACCAAGTATGTTTTTTCTGTTCCTCATTCAAAGAATCAAAACCTTGTTTCCAAGAAACAGGTGATTGTTCATATTGTCTAGGAGACTCCCCTATAGGAGCACTATTAGTAGGTAATTCCAATACTTTTTCATGTAATGCTTTTTCATGTAACACCTTGCCTTCCAGTTTTAACTCTGTTTTGTAAATATTATTTCCATTTGATTATAGACAATTCTTGGGCATGTCCAATCTTATGGAAAGCAGGACTTCCCAAAATCCAGCTCCTAATAGGTATAGTAGGTCTTAAAATTACCTCATGATTTAATGTTAAATGCTCAGTTTCAGCTAAAGCCCAGTATGCAGCTAATAATTGTTGTTCAAAAGGGGTATAATTTTGTCCCCGGGGGGGTAACTTCCTGGACTAAAATCCTAAGGGAACATTTTTTCCTTGTTGTTTCTGCCAGAGGCTCCAATCAGCATATCCATTAGGGGCCGAAACTTGCAATTCTATGAGACTTTCTTTCACTGGCCATAAGTCTAGAGCAGTTTGAATTGCTATCTTTGCTTCTTCAAATGCTTGAGTTTCTTTTTCCTCCCCATTTGAATTCATATTTTTACCTTGTAACTTTATACAAAGGCTGCAAGATTTGTCCCAAATGAGGAATGTGATTCCTCCAAAAACCAAATAATCCTATGATTTTCTGAGCTTCCTTTTTGTCTTGAGGAATAGAAAAGTCTAATATTTTCTGTTGGGCTTTAGGCAATATCTCTCTATGCCCTTTGTTCCAGATTATACCTAAAAATTTTACACTTTGGGCAGGCCCTTGAATTTTAGTGGGATTTATTTCCCATCCCTTCTTTTTCATATGTTCAATTAATTGTATAAGGTACTGCTCTACTTGTGATAAAGTTTGCGCCTGAATTATGATATCATCTATATAATGAGTTATTTTAACTTCTGGGCAGTGTAACTCATCTAAATGCTCAGCCATAATTCTATGACAGATTGTTGGGCTGTGTAAATACCCTTGTGGTAATCTGGTAAAAGTATATTGCCTACCTTGCCATGTAAAAACAAACTGGTCCCATTGTTTGGAATCAATAGGTATAGTAAAGAAAGCATTTGTTAAATCTGTTACTGCATACCATGAACCAGGCTAGGATTGCACGGGCTCTATTAAAGTTATAGTATCAGCAACAGCCACATACAAGGGAGGGGTGACTTTATTTAATTGTCTATAGTTTACTGTCATTCTCCAGGACCCATCAGATTTCTTTACTGGCCAAACTGGATTGTTCCATATGGTGGTAGTAGGAACAAGCACTCCTGCTTGTACATAGTCTTTTATAGTTTGAGTTATTTCTTCTGTTCCTCCAGGAATCCTATACTGTGTCTGACTGACCATCTGAGTAGGTGTGGGGACAGTGACAGGAGGCATTAACATCTTACCTACTACCACTGATATCCTCAAAGTACACATAGCAAACTGTTACTGACCATCAGGTAAATGTAAAGTCATTCCCTTCAATATGTCAATGCCATTAATATATTCAGCAATTGGAACAATTACTACTCTATACTTTTTCCTAGGGAAAAACCAATTTTCATATGTAAGGACACTTGCTTTGCTCGGACTTCGGCTCCTCCTAAACCTGATATAGTTATTGGTACACCATGTCTAAATTTAGAGGGATTTCCATAAATTAAAGTGCCCTCTGCCCCATTGTCCACTAAAGCATTAGTCTCAGTTGTAGATCCATTTTTCCAATAGATAATCAAAGGCACATGAGGTCTGTAATCATTATGTAATTGTGTGGACATGTAAGGCTCGACCTTTATCCTATTCTCCTTTAAAATGTTCCAATGAGGGATATAAGGGGGGAGCAGTAGGCTCCACATTTAATGTAGAAACTTTTCCTTTATCTCCCACTATTTTATGGTATAATTGATGCATTTCAGAGGTACTAATACCATCTAACTCTTCCTTCCTTACTCCGGCTTTAAGCAAGGTAGGGAACAACTCCCTAGGAGACATTTCAGTATTTGGATTGTCATACTGAGTTTTACTTCTTTCTCTGGGCACAGACTTACTTATCTCTCCAAATTCTCCTAGATCTCCCATTTGAGATAATTTATCTATTACTTGCCCCAGAGTTTCTCCAGTGGAGGCTACCAGTAAGGTTAATATCAAATGTTTATATGCAGGGAGAGCAGTCTTTACCATAGGGGCCCTATGTAAGGCTAGCACTGGGGTATCAAGGTATCTATCAGTATTTTCCACCTGCACGGCAGTTTTCATGACTTCTTCCTTCAGTTTCTGTATTCCGTCCCTCAAAGTATACCAGGCTCTGGAGTCATTAGGCCACATCTAGGAGTCAGGATACTGACTTCTAAGTCCAGATGCTACTAATTCTATCATGTTAGTGTTTCCCCCATTTTGATGGTGGTTTCTAATTGTTTGTTGTACAAATGGGTTAGAGGTCAGACATAGAACCTTCATACAGTCTTTAGAGTCTAGCTACACTCCTCCAGCTCCTCCGTCACCTAGCCTAACCAGCCAAGATAGAGCCAGTTCTCCTGATTTTTGTGAAAAACTCCCTAAAAAATCAGAAATCTCCTTTGTGAATCTTCTTCAGTAATTTCTATATTTCTAAGTTGATCGTCCCCCTCTTTTTCTTTCCATCATCTCACTATAGGTCTTACATTGTCTCCTACATCTGGTATATCCTCATTTCTTCCCAATGCTCATTGTTCTCATCCCAAACATCACCATCCCATTTATCAGGCTCCCAGTCCAAATTAGCAGAGGCTATTACCGCATGTACCTTTCTTTTATTAACTTTTCCTCATCTATTCTTATACTTATATTGAGCTACCATAACAGCAGCTTTTTCAGCAACATGCTGACAGTTTCAAGCCTGATCTCCTAAAATGAAGTTTTGGCACTGTAGCATAGACATTCGCCCTTGTAAGTCAATCAGTTCTTTCTCCATTTTAACTTTCTCTTCCTCCTTTTTGTCCAAAGCCTGACATACCTTCCAATAGGAGGTTAAAAGAGCCCATCCCCTTCTGCAAATACCATTCATCTCCTTTCCCTTTTCTATGGTTATTTTACTTAAGCATTCAGTAAGTTGGGGGGGGGGGCTTTCCATCCCTAACCCTGCTTTCCCAATTTTCACACAAGCCTGTGTTTTGAGCCCAAACCTTTGCTAAAGAAGAAAAAGGGGGTTCCTCCCATCCCAGTACTTCGATAGGAATGGGGGTCTCTATACTTTCCTTAAATAGAGGCATTTGCACAATGAGTCCTACCGGCTAGGCCAATTTATATATTGTGATTTTAAATGAGGTTTGGATTCGTTCCTGCAAATGACATTCTCGCTGACACTCGTGAGAATGAAAGTATTTTAATTACACAACACAAGGAATAGATTGATTACAATAACATCCAATACAGCAACTAATACATTAAAGACAATGGGTTAGTAATACTATAATCAAAGTAGAAGAAAAAGGTAAAGATAACATCACCAATTCGGGGGAGCACCAACTCTGAACAGTCCATGACTGGGGGCATCCCGTGTTCTTTTCCAGCCTTTCTGTTAAGTCCTGGTTTGGGAAAGAAAGGAAGAAAGGAAGAAAGAAAGAGAGAGAGAGAAAAGAAAGAGAGAAAGAAAAGCCCCAAGCAGAATCAACTCTCCATGGGTGAGATTCCCGCCAATGCTTGGAGCCTCAGAGTATTTATCAGTGGAGAACAGAGAAGGCTAGATGCTAATTTAGTTGGGAGAGGGATTCCCTTAGTTGGGAGGGAGTTCCTTTAACAGTAATATGAGAAAAGCCTACAAGTCTAGCAGTTTGAAGACTTCAAGGAAATGCCATAGGGGGTCAGAAGATTTTACTTTGAATAAGGTCAATACTTTGAGAATAGCCAGTTGTCCCCCAGTACTACCTGTGTATTCCAAGGAGTGGCTGTCTCCCAGAGTCTTTGGAATGCGGCCAAATCACCTATGGAGTGTCCGGAGGTGGGAGGGAGGTAAATTCATGAGAAAGGCACATCTTCATACAGGCTTGAGAGAACTTACTTATAAGAAAACTTCATTTTCTTATTCACTTGCTCATTTCCCCAGCCTATAACTTGATTTTAACTCTCTCTTAACGTGGACCACTGCTTCCAGGGTAGAGGATATACTGTCCCAAGCTTTGGAAGGTTTTTTTGGTAATTCATTTCAGGGACACATTCCATAGACTTGCAGCTTCTCAATTTCTCCAAGATCTTATGAGAGGTTATGACTACTCTCCTGGCCTTTGCTCTGGGCTGTGGATAATTGCAAGCACTCCTTTCTGCAGTGGAACTGTGAGAATGGTTCCTGTTATTCTGCATGTAGTAAGCTCTATTGTATTTCTACTACTTTTCCTGAGATTGGTGTCCTACATTTCCTACCATGGGGTCTGATTATGGTCAAATCAATACAGTCCTACCTCAAGGATAGCAAAGGGACCTCTGCAGGCTCCCCTGACTCCCTTACTGTCTGTGGATTGAGTATTCTGGAAGCAGCTGTCGGATGGCTCTCCAAGTATGTTGCTGGGCTCTGGGGTTCCTTGTCTGCTCTAAGGTATCTGCTGGCCTGGTCTCTGCTCTCATTCTAGTACTGCAGAATTTTCATGTTGACCTTTCAAATTTTCCTTGGCAATCCCTGGAAAGAGAGGTCTGGAAATTTTCACTATTGTCATAGACCTAGGCATGCCCAGAGACCCAGGTACCCTTTAATCTGTTCATGGAGGAATGGCATCACTTCTCTCTGGTACAACCTGGGCTGCACTGTGACCCTTTCTAATCCCAATGTAATGAACCCTTCCCACAGATCTTCCTGGTAATCTTGGGCTGGAAAATGTTTTTCAGTTTTTTTCTGGGTTCTACCACCCTAACATTTGTTTAGAATCATTATTTAAAGGTATTTGGAATAGTTTGGGGGAGATTCTGTGGGAGTCCCTACTGTTATTTCACCATATTAATTCCACCCTTACCTATAGTCCTCAATTTTTAATATTTTTACATAACTAATGTACTGCTTTTTCTAAACATTCATATCTCAAATTTCTTTCACTTCAATTTTTCCATGCAAGTTTGAACACCACCTTGATTTTATGAAATATATATCTTTCTATTTCTAGTTTTCACAATTGTAATTTAACTTCATTGAAGGTTTAAAAATAATTTTTCAAATTCATCCACAGTCTTAAATCTACTCTATTCTCACCTCCTCACCCAGCTGTAGTTAGTTCATCCTGAATGATAAGAGTTAGTTGAATAAATAAGAAGGTACCAGGTGAGTGAATTGTGGTGAAGATAGAAACATCAAGATTTAAAACACACAAACTAAGTGAAATGAGCTTGAGAAAGGAACAGAAGAGTATTCTGTTATTATGAACATGAAAAATTGGGAAATGATAGAACCATTGATAGAAATATGGAATTTTATTCATGGTAAGGGTTTCAGGGGAAATAGTGGAAGACAAAGAATTCAGTTTTGTACCTCTTCAACTTTAGTAGCTTTGGAATCTCTAGTTTGAAATATTTAATATCTAGTTCCTGAAGCAGTATTGAAGTTCATGATAGAGATTGGGGATGAAAAGATTTTGTGGATTTGGGAGACATCTACATAAAAAAAAAAATTGTGGAAAACAAAGCCTTGGCATACACCATACACCTGCAGTGAATATGATGTAAACGAGACAGGAAATAAATAGTCAACAAGTAAGGAAAAGAATGAGAAGAGAGTAATATAAAAAACAAGAGAGCAGAAATAGGAGATCAATTTATCAAATTCAGCTGCGAAGTAAAGAACTTTGAAAAGAATATTAGATGTAACATTTAAGAAACCTTTCAGGAACTGAAAAGAGAATAGTTTTGGTACTTGCATTGTTATTTCCATGAGAAAGAGAGCCCAATATTACCCTATAGGGAAAAATCTCAAAAGAAAAAAAAGTGGGAGAAATATGGGAGAAAACAATTACCTCAGACAACTTGGGAAAGCTTGATATAGTGCTTGTCCATTGCTAAATGGAAATGAACTAGAACTTGGCTACCTCAGAACATAATGCCATATACCTGTTGTCCTAAGAATTCAATGGAACTGTTCTGATTAATGTTCCCCTAGTACATTATGTTTAAAACTGTTGTAAAATTGCCACCCACACCCTCCTCATTTTCTTTTTTTTCTTCAAATATTTTGAAACCTCACTAATCCAAATTAAAAAGCTCACGACATTCCAGGATGACTGTAACATTGAAATCTAAACCTATTTCATGAACTATGGAAATCCATCTGCAAAGATAACACCTAAACCTAAAATTTTGAAAAGTAAATAAAGTACAGCTGGAAAATGCTTTGAAGATAGCTAACCTTGTTCCCCTTTGCCATAATAGTACATAAAATTCTAGTGATACAATAAAAATAGGAAAAAAAGCCTACTAAATGTATAAAGTGACATTTAAAATAAGATTCATATATAAAATCTGCTAATTTGTTTGTAGAAATGTTTCATTTTTAGTGGAGCTGTCTATTCCACCTCTGTAACCCCATTAAACAGTTTTATAATGAAATTCTGCTTTTATAATTTTAACATTGCAATGATTCCCTCTACCCATGTGTATATTGCTCCCTGGTTGTAAATTAGACACTTCTGAAAGCTGTTTTCTTTTATTCAGGTCATCAGAGTCATATTTGCATGATGGAAAACATACTGCACGCTAATAGAATCCCACAATCTGAATATAACCAAAAGTTACTGTTTCTTTGCCCTCAATGCTATGATTCATATGTACTGAAAGAGTTTCTAAGGCTCCCAAAAAGACCTAACTTAAAACAAGGGACTAGCTTAGGTATTGGGAAAATCTGGATTATTTGATAATATTTGCTATAAGGTATTTCATCTGGCAAGAAGTATACTGTGTAAGCTATCAAATATCACTATGTGTTCTGACTGGTAACCTCGGTACAGAAGCAATATATACCATCATTAGTTCTGAGAACCATTTACTTCACCAACACAGAATACCTCCCATTTTTATTACATTGTAATACCTTCCAGTTAAATTAATATTCAAACCATGTAAATCCAAATAGCCCAACACAGCTGTTGCTGTGTCTTGATATTTCTCACCTTTTTTCTTATCTGAGCTATTTTTAATAATTGGAAGCAAAAATGGTATAATAAAATGCCTAAAATTATGGAAAGAATTCATCTATATGGAACCAAGTCAGTAAGAGGTTTCAATCAATTTTCCTGAACTGTCAGCAATGATCCATATCTAAATTGAGAACCTGACTTGGGTCTGGCTGGTTGCACATTGTTTTCATTATTTTTTCCTGCAACTTTAAAATTCAAAGGTTGGTCAAGATTTTTAAAGTCTTTCATTTTAGTCATTTAAAAAAATTGGTTTAGCAATCATAAACATTTAATAACTCAAGTACAAAAAAACTCCTTTCCATTAAAAGTTGTAGACCATTCTTTAGACTCTACTTGTTTCAGTGTTCAAAAGTGAATGTGACTTAAATAAAATCACTTTTATTCTTTCATCTGACTTTATGGGTCTCAAAAATATTTTCTTTCATACTTGGATATTCTGAACTCGAATTATTGCAGGCAGCTTCAAGATGTAAAGATACATTTTAAGAGGCACACTCTTTGTCTATATTTGGATTTTGTGCCCCAAAGTAACTTGCTTATACTTGATTATGCTATTTCAACCCATATTTCAGAATCTATTTTTGACAGATAAATAGAACTCTTACATTTGTAAACACATAAATTTAACTGAAAGATAAGATGAGCATTGTGAAAGTGGAATAGATTTAGCATTGGTTAAATCTCAATTCAAGATTAACATTGAACAGCTCTATTTGCTGGCTCCAAATTGTAAAGTAGATATATCTACCAGAATTGATTTCAGAAAAGCTGAAAGTTCATTTGGAATGGTTGCAAACATTTCTTTGCCTTTATATTCCACCTTGCTCTTATCTTTTATTTAGGCCACCATTCATTCTGATCAATATAGGAAAAAAATGCACTGGATTCTTCATTTTGTTGTTGCTTTAGGTTATATATGTAGCAATAAACCAGTCTTCCTATTAACATAGTTAATTCTGACCAAGCAAATTAGATGTGGAATAATTTTTATTAAGTTATAAGTAAAAATAACTGAATATTACAGTGCCCAAAGAATATAAAATCTCCAACTTCCCATTCTGAGGATTAAAAGAAATTTATTACCAACCAAAACTGACTGATTCAGCTGTGGCATATCCCTTGTAGTCATGCAATCAAAATGCAATATTACCCTAAATGGCTTATACATTAACTAACAATATTTCTCCTATGAGATTAAAGCCTTCTATCCCACTCACAAAAACATGAGTTTCTCTATAGAACTGATTTTGTCCTGATGACCATACTAGCTTCTGCCTTTCAGAGGATATTGCATATTTTTGTACTATATCAGTCTGCCTCTAATTATAACTACCCATTGTATATATAACATGAAATGAGTTTTGAATTTCAAACTGAATTGCAAAAATGATATAAGATTTGAATATGTAGTATGAGGTCACTGCATGTTATCAATTTCCCATATTGATCATATTGAACCTGAATTGAAGGCCAGAGAAGCTAAGCAAACATCCCTACATTATATAGGAAGTTTTCAATAAGTATACTAAATTGTAATCTTATCTAGCAAAATAAAAGTCTATATTTGCCTGAATTCTAATGAGTCTTTTTAAAATGCCTCTAAACTTAAAAGGAGAGAGAGAAAATTTCTTTTGTACATCTACCATGCTAGAATTGCATGCTTCCAGAATAAGATATTGGAATATATAACAAAAGCAGCAGCGAAGCGATGTTCACAGGATACGTAATTTAAGAAAGATGTCAATAAATCTAGCCATCAGTTTCCTATATACAAACATATAATATATGGGCAATAAGAAAAGATGAAAGAAAAATACTAATGCAGAAATCCATATTTGACTTCATAGATATTATTAAATGATTGTAAAATGACTCCAAACAGCAATTATTTAATCAAAGAGGAGATAATAAGATTTATGAGCAAGCCAAATGTCATTGTTTATCAAAAAAGCTTTTCCATATATAAAGATATCTAGGACCTAATGTTTAGGGTGCTTGGAGAAGATCATTTGGAAGAAGATTAATGAAGGCAGAAACAAAATCAATATTCAACAGAGAGAAATGTTACAGGAAGAACCAAAATGGTGGTGTGAAGCTAACTTGTTTCCAGAGCTTTTCCCTATATAATGAAGCCTTTACACAGACATTAAAGCTACTGATCCCACCAAAAAAATAAAAACAAGTTTTCAACTGATGACATCAAGCAGGTTCTTCAGTGAAGGTCTGTCTCTTAGAGAAGGAGGTAGAAAAAATGGTGGGGGGAGGTGAGAGAGTGGAACAGCCAGTGGAACATTTTAGCCATTGTGTAACCCAAGTCCCCTCAATAGCAAGCCAGTACGGAGGGTCCTAATCCCAGACAAAGTCTGTAACCTGGGAAAAATGGCAAAAGAAAGGACTGTATTAGGAATAAATCCCTGCCTAGGTAGAGCCAGGATGAAAAGGAGGAAAGAAACCTCTGCATTGGCATCCCTGGGCATGGCTTGCCCAGTGATAAGTCAGGAATCAGGCTCTGAGCACAGCACAAATAGCTTGGGTCTCCAAGCTATAGGGTCTCCATAAACCCCAGAAGCAAAGATCAAACAATTAAAAGAAACAAACAAACAAAAGAAAACTACAAGTGTCATAACCATAGAAAAATAGTAAACAGATGAAGATGATTAAAATGCCACCTCAGAAGAAGAAAGCAGTGACAAATTACCTACATGGGAAGTCTCAAAGGATTCTATGAATCAGACTCAAATTCAAAATCTCATAGAAGAGCTTAAAAAGAATTTAAAAATCAAGGGAAAGAGGAAGCACCAACATGGGGAGAAAAATTGAGAACCATACAGGAAAATTATAAAAAATGACCAAAGAAATCAGTTCCTTCAAAAATAAAAGGAACTAACAGTAAAAAGAATGTAATTCCTCAAAAAATAAAATCAACCAGCTATAGAAAGAATTAAACTCATCTAAAACTCAAATCAACCACGTGGATTAGGAAGACAATTCAGCAGGAAGTAAAATTAACCAATTGGAAAAGCAAACACAAAAGCTAATTGAAGAAAATAAAACTCTAAAAATTATAACTGGACAAATAGAAACTAATGAATATATGAGACATTAAGATTCCATTAAACAATGTCAAAACACAAAAGCAATTGAAGAAAACAGAAAGTACCTTTTGTGAAAAGCAAACAACCAGAAAATAGATCCAGAAGAGATAATTTGCAAATTATTGGTCTACCAAAAATCCAAGATCAAAAAAAGAACCTGGAAAATATGTTTCAGAAAATTATCAGGGAAAACTCTCCAAATATACCAGATCAAGAATACAAAATAGCCTTTGAAAGAATACACATAATACCTCTAGAAAGATACCCCTGGAGAAAAACTCCAAGGACCATCACAGTCAAATTCCAGTATTCTCAAATAGAGGAGAAAATACTGCAAGCAGTCAAAAAGAAGCAATTTAAAAATAAAGGAAGTACAATAGTAGTTACACAGGACTGATCAGCTTCAACATTAAGGGCTCAAAGTTTTTGGAATATGATATTTTTGGAGGACAAAAGACCTTGAATTAAAACCAAGAATTTACTACCCTGAAAAATTTAACATATTCTGTCAGGACAAAAGATGGCTGTTCAATGAAATAGAGGACTTCCAAAATTTCCTTATAAAAAAGACCAGAACTGAATAAAAACTTTTATCTTTTTATACAAGACTCAAGAGATGCATAAGAAAGGTAAACAGAAAGGGTGGGTGGTGGGAAACAAATGCTAAGAACATTAAATTGTATACACCCCCCCCCCATATGGGAAGATAACACTTATAACTCTTGAGAGTAGAATTTCACATAGAATAGTTAAAGGAATGAAAATATTTGGAGACATTGTACTTAAAGGATATGGGTATGGTTAGTTCTTATCCTTTATTATTGAAGAAGTTCAAAATGATATCACTTGGTTTGAGACAAATTACAGTGTGTCAAACAGTGGTTGATCTGACCAATACAAACTCAGAATGTACCACAGGTCTGGCATAAATATTTCAGGTGGACACCTGGGGTATTTACTCTTAACTTATGTGTCTCATGTTTACTTTTAGCTACTTTAATTCTGCATTGCTCTTAGATCAAAGCACATTCTCTGATGAGGGCACCTTATGCTGGGTGGTCCTATGCCAGTATCAATGTAAAAGACCTTAAGAGAAACATTCAGGATGTCCTAGTTCTTAGAATACTTAGAGACTCTATACATAATTAAATCAGAAGTGACTTTGCTTTACTGGATGCTTAATACAATAGGGACCTAGGCTGGGAGTGCAATTAGAAAAATTAGACAAAAAGAGATTAAGAAGTGATGATTTCTTAATCTATACTTTGGTTAAGGAGGGTTTAATTACCATGGCTTGGGAGCTAAAGGGACAGTGGGAGAGAATGTATCTAATAATTTGGTTGGGGAGGGCTAGAGGGTTATGGTTGGATTCTTATAGAGAAGTAATCAGAGAGCCAACTTAGAGGGACTAGACATGAATACATCATGAAGAGATATGCATTGATTGTATCTTTGGCAAAAATTGGAGGAAGTTTGCTTTGGTGGTAAGGGGTAAAAATGGTTCAGGAAATTTATTGGCTTTTCATGATGCTTTGGTTCATGAGGAATGTGTATTCATTGAGGGTGCTTGAAAAGGGGATAAGGGAAAAAAGTGATTATACTTTGATGTGATTCATGACACTTGAGAAATATATTTCTAAAGAAACAGAAGATGGGAAGGTGCTTGGTGACTTTGAGGCAATGCTGCTTATAAGTCAATAAATCAATCAACCTTTGATTGATAGTATTTTTATCAAGTCAAATAAAGGAGTATATTTTGACAATGGGTATGTAGGTACAAGAAAAGATTAAAATGATGAAAACATAAAAAGAAGTACTATACTAGGAGAAGGCTAGATGTTAGTGGAAGATGAAAAGGCACAAAGGTACAATATAACAGAGGGAAAGAAGGGAGAGTGTGAAATCCTACTCAATAGATTTGGCTCAGAGAGGGACTAACATATATCCCCCATTAGGTTGAAAAATCTATCCTATCCCACAGGGAAGTAGGGATGGGGGGAAGGGAAAGAAAAAGGAAGAAAGTACTGATAAAAGTGAAGGGAAGATATAAGTGAAAGTAAATTAAAAGTTAAAATTTAAAAGAAAAGTTAAAGGGGAAATTGAGCAAAACATTGAGTCAATGAAATCATTTCATAATGTGGCTTAATGTAGTCAGTGGAGATATGTGTCTTATGCAACAGGCACATTATCTCTGCTCATCTGTTCAATCAAGCCCTTTTGATCAACTATCTATGCTAGGATTCCTAAAACTATGTTTATTTAAGAAAATAAAATTAAGGAGTGAGGGTGGAATATAAATGGAGAAAGGGAAAGGGAGAACTAGGGATAAATTATTGGACATAAAAAGAAGCAAGAAAAAGGTTTTACACAGGAGAGTAACAGAGGATAGGTAAGGGAGAATGAGTAAAACTTACTCAGCAAAATTGGCTGGAAGAAGGAATAATTTACAGACTCAAGTAGACATAGAAATCTATATTATCATACAGAAAAGTAGTAGGGGAAAGGTATGGGAAGGAGTGATATAAAAGAGGCCAGACTGGGTGAGAGGGGAGTTAGAAGCAAAAAATGTTTGAGGAGAATCAGAGTGAAAGGAGAGAGAGAAAAAAAATAAAATGATAGGGGAAAGAGGATAGAGGAAATACAGTGATATTAGAAAAAATATAAAGCAAATTTATCTGATAAAAATTTCATTTCTTAAATGTAGAGTAAAATTTGTAAAAAATAATGCCTTTCTCTAAAAGACAAATTATTAAAATATATAGTTTTCAGATGAAGTAATTAAAGCTACCTAGACATGTGGAAAAAACTTCTCTAACTAGATATTGATTATTATTATTTTACATGCAAATTAAAACAATTCTGAGTTATTAATATCACTCATTTCTTTTCCCAATTTTTACTCAATATCTCTTTCAAAATCCTTGTAGAGGTCTTCCAGCACATGAGACAAATTTATATTTTTCTTGGTTGTTTTGGACATGAGAGTTTTGTTATTTTTCTGAGTGTGTTTTGATTTTCCTTTTCATCATAGTAACTTTCTACTGTCAGATATGTGTAAGTGTGTGTGTGTGTGTGTGTGTGTGTGTGGCTTATTTTCCCAATCCATTACTTGATTTGTAACTTTTGTTTGTTTTTTAAATGGCTTTGCTTCTACAATGGAGGGCATACTGTCCCAAATTTCAGGGGTTTTGTGCAGCTATTTTCAGAGTTACTTGCAGAGACCTTTGAGTTTTTAGTTCTTCCAAAGTGATTTGATCTAAGGATTCTCATTTGTATTCTAGTCTGTGAGTGACTACAAGTCCTCTTTTTTTTGCCCTGGAATTGTGAGAAGTTTCCCTGCTTTACTGTAACCATAAGATGTGGAGTGCTACTGTTCCTCCACACCCTGTGATTGCCAGCTCAGATGCATTTATGGACATAGTAACAGAGTCCTGACACATTGATAATAAGGAGATGTCTATAATCTCCTTCCTATATATCTTTTGACCCCATTACCATTTCTGGAATCTCCAAAGATGCTATCCCTGTCACTTTCACTGATGTTTCAGTGACTCCTTAAGTCTACTCTTTGTTTTATGGGACCCCATCTGAGCTGGTATGGCAAATTTTCCAGTTCCCCTTCAAAGGTGTTTGGGTTGGAAATTTTTTTCACTATTTGTGTGGATTTTTCTTCTTTTAATTTGTTTAGAGTCATTATTTGAAGGCATTTGGAGTGGTTTGCGAACATCTCAAAAAAGTCACAGCCTTTATTCTGCCATCATAGCTCTGACAACTCAAGAGCAGAGATTAATATTTTTTCCTTGGTTAAAAAATCTTCATCATCTTCACAATTAAAGCTATCTCCTCAAACTCTCCTTCTGAAATTTTCCTTTCTTTAATTCCAAAAATGGAGATGAAATATAAACATTTAATAAACTTAAGGAACTTTTTTTCTTTTTCCAAGGACTGCTATTAAATTTCCCCTTAAACTTGTCTTACCCAAAGTGAAGAATGATGGTTATATTTTTTCCTCTTAATTTTTTTTCCTAATAATTTAATCTTTTATCTTTTTTTCTCAATCCCTTCTACATATCTCTCATCTCTCTTTAACAATTAATTCCAGAATGGGACAATGCTAATAATGACTAGAGATTTTGATACTATTCATCTCATAGCATAGAAAATAAAATAAGAGCAAAAATGAGTATATCTATGTATGTAAACCCATCCACCCATACACATATACACACAACACATAAATGTGTATATACAAAAATATTATATTTTTCCCACATTCCTCCAGAAGACTTTATAAAAAAGATTTATTTTGCTAGCATGCTGACTCATTAGATTTTACTGTGTGTGACAGAACAAACTCATTGCTCATCCACACAAAAATAGATGATGATGTACTCTAGTAGCCTGAGCATATGTATGAGTCAGAAGACAAACCACTTATTTTTAGTTCTCTGCACTCAGTGTAACTTTGTACAACTTTTTGAAGGGAGGAAAGAAAAGTGAAAGGAAGCAAATATTAATATTAAGTGCCTATTTTGTACCAAGAACAGTTCTGAGTGCTTTACAAATATAATCATTATTTTATCCAACAATCCCATGAGGAAATTACTATTATTATTGTTATTGTTGTTGTTGAACAACTGAAAAAACAGAGACAGACAAAGGCATAGGATCATATAGTTATAAAATGTTTAAGGCCAGATCAAATCTCCTGAATCCAAACCCAAAGTTCTTTCTTTTTTTGTCTCAAAGCTGACTATAGTACTTGTTTGTATCTATGGTATTCCAATAATATAAAATGTAACCTAGTGTGTGCATACTCTATATCAGATTACTCTTCTCAAGGCTGGGAGTGGGGTGAAGGGAAGGAGAAGGAAAAATTACAAAAAATGAATGTTGAAAAATGCATGAAATTGGAAAAAAAATAAGGAAAAAACAAAAATATAGAGATTTATTCAAGTTATTCACCTAAGTGTTTTTTTTTTGTTTGTTTATTACAAGAATTTAGAAATAAAGATTTTACTCCACAGTCATGCTATCAAGGAAGGAGCAATTAAAACAATAAAAGCTTTCAGATGTATCTATTTTTATCCTGGCCTCTAGAGTTTTTGAAATATTAAATAAAAGTTATATCATTATTTTCTATTTTATCAAGAAATTATTACTTGTTTGAGATAAACAAGACAGTATAGAATACTGAAAAGAAGTGAAATCAGAGGCAGGAATAAATTGGCTGAAGTTCAATCACTGTCATATAATGACTTGGCACCCCAAAAGTGAGTACAAGCTTTATTTGCTGGTTTTTCATATAAATCATATGTGCCAAATATAGGTATCTCCCAAGACTCTGTTATATATTGTCTTTTCTTCTCCTTGTATAACATTTTTCTTGGTGATCTCAGCAGCTCCCATAGCCAAATACAGATGATTTTCATATCTGTTCAATCAATCAAGAAATATTTCTAATTACCTAATATGTGCCAGGTCCCAAGTTAATCACTGGGAATATAGAAAAAGGCAAAAGACAATCCCTACTTTTAAGTATCTTATAAATAAATAGCCTACCTAATCTCTCTCTTGAGCTTCAATCTCAAAATATCTAGAGTTATATAGACCAATGGACATCAGTTCAAAACCAAACTGTGTTGTTATTTTCTTTTCTTTCTCCTGCTCCTCAGCAAGTTTCAACATTCACTTTTAAAACCTTGAGTTCCAAATTGTCTTCCTTCTTCCAATCCTCAGTGTTCTCTGATTGAGACAACAAATTATTTGATATAGGTTAAAATGTGGAGTCCTGAAAAACATTGCCACAAGTTATGTTATAAAAGTAAATATAACACACACCATCAGCAAAAAAAGAGAGAGAAACTTCTGAACCAATTCTGATGACAGTAAGGCTCACTCACTCCCTCCTCCACATATTACCTCTACCACTCCTCTGCAAAAACTTTTGCTTGCCTCTTTTATATGAAATAACTTACCCCATTCTATCCCCCCTTTTCACTTTCTACCAGTACATTCTCTCACTCATCTTCTTAATAATTTTTTCTCTTCAAATTCAACTTCAGCCTGTGCTGTGTCTATGCACACACACACACACACACACACACACACACACACACACACACACACACACAAACACACAAACACACACACACACAAACACACACACACAATTCTTTTAACTGTCCTAAAAATGTGAAAGATCATGTGAGCTATCAGTACCATCTTCCCATGCAGGAGTATCCAGTTTCATATCATGAAGTCCCCTGTTATTTACCACTTTGCCGTTTACCTATTTATGTTTCACTTGAGTCTTGAAATTGGAGATCAAATTTTCGGTTCAGCTCTGCTCATTTCATCAGAAAAGTTTGAAAGTCCCCTATTTCATTGAATGTTAATTTTTCCCTAGAAAGAGTATGTTCAGTTTAATTGGGAAGTTAGTTGACTCTTGGTTGTAATGCAAGGTCTTTTGTCTTCATGAATATCGTATTCCAGGCCCTATAATGACTTAATGTAGAAGCTCCTAAATATTGTGATATGCTAACTGTGACTCCATAATTCTTTCTGCCTGCTTTCAATCTTTTCTCCTTGACGTGAGAACTCTAAAATTTAGTTATAGTATTCTTGACAGTTTTCATTTGGGGAATTTCCTTTAGGATGTGATCAGTGAATTCTATTTTACCCTCTGTTTTTAAGATATATGGGAAGTTTGCCTAAGTAATTTCTCAAAAAAAAATTTCTAGGCTCTTTCTTTAATCATAAGTTTCAGTTAGTGCAATAATTTTAAAATTATCTCTCCTGGATCTGTTTTCCAGATCAATTGTTTTTCTAATGTAATACTTAAATTCTCTGCTAGTTTTTCATTGTTTTGGTTTTGTTATATTGTTTGCTGATTTCTAACAAAATCATCAGTTTCACTTTGCTCCCTTCTATATTTTAAGGAATTATTTTCTTCAGTGAGCTTTTGACTCTCCTTTTCCATTTGGAAACTGGCCCTTTGATTCATTCTTCTTCTTAAGGCATATTTCTCCTCATTGACTTTTTGGGATTCTTTTTCTATTTAAGTCAGTCTGAATTTTAAGATGTTATTTTCTTCAGTATTTTTTTTTGCCTTTCTCTCTCCAAGCTGCTAACTCAGTTTTTATGATTTTCCCCCTTTGCTCTCATTTCTCTTCTCAATTTTTCCTCTGCCTCCCTTACTTGATTTTCAAAATCTTTTTTGAGCTCTTCCATGAACTGAAACCAACTCATATTTTTCTTGGAGACTTTGGATGTAAAAGCTTTGTCTTTGTTATCTTCTTCTGAATTTGTATTTTATCTTCCATATGACCATAATAACTTTCAATGGTCAATTTTTTCTCTTGTTGCTTGCTCATTTCCCCAATCTATGATTTGATTTGATTTCTTTGTTAAGGTGTGGTTCTATTTCCAGGATGGAGAATGTACCATCCCAAGCTTAGGAGGGTATTTGAAGCAGTTTTCAGAGATGCTTCTATGGACCTGCAAATTTTCACTTCTTCTCAGATCTTATGAGAGGTTATAACTACTCTCCTTGCCTTTTCTAGGGTCTGTAGGTGACCAGCAGCTCTCCTTTCTGCCCTGAAACTTTGAGGAGAGTCCCTTTTCTACTTAGGCAGCAATCTCTGTTGTACTTCTTCTCATCCTGGAACTGGGACCCCAGACTAGGACACAGATCTGAGAATGGGCCAAGCAACAGGGTCCTACCTCAGTGACAGTAAAGAGACACCTGTAAGTTCCTTCTGACTTTCTTTCTGTTTGTGTGCTAAGAGCTCCAGAAACAACTAATGATGATGATTCAGGTCTTCTCCTGGTTCACTGGGGATCGGGTTTGCCCTGCTAAGTCCTGCACTGTACTGTGTTCCATTCTCAGTGTGGCAGTTTTCCTGCTGACTTTTCAAGTTTTTATGGCAATCCCTGGAATGACAGATATATAAACCACTACTGCTGCCACTGATCCAGTTGCCCAGCTACACGTTCCTGGATTACTAGGGCTAGTTTGTTCTGTGCTCCTCTCTTACCCTAGTGCAGCAGACCTTTCTCCAGGATCTTCCTAGTTGACTTGAGATAGAAAATTGTTTTCTTCATTCTTTTTGCATGTAATGCCACTCTAGAAGTTGAATAGGCATTATTTAAAGGTATTTGGAGTGGTTTGGGGAGAGAGCTTGGGAGAGTCCCTGCCTTTACTCCACCTTCTTGGCTTTACCTCATCTCCTCTCCTTCACACTCCCATCCTCTATTAAGAATATTTTTATTACTAACAAGGAAATCTTTCTCTCTGTTAATACAATTTCTCAAGCTCGATAAATCCTTTAACTTTCGCTTTAATCTACTGAACCCCTATTCAATCTGTTATCACACCTGTATTTTCAGTTTTCTCTAATATGCTCCTTCTTCTCTTCTGACTCTGCCCCTTAATCTGGTACAGACCCTCATCACCTCCTGCCTGGACTATTTGCAATAGCTTTCTATTTGACCGCTTTGCCCCATTTCCCTCCCCATTCAACTCCATTCTCCACTCAAGGACCAAAGTGAATTTCCTATTTTTCAGGTCTGACAATGTCACCTATTGCTCCAATTAAATAGGTTCCAGTAATTACCAACTCTTTTCAGAATCAAATAAAAAAAATCCTCTATTAGGTTTATAAAGTCCTTCACAATTTGACTTCTTCCAGTTTTTCATGTCTTCTTAGTCTTTGCTCCCTACTAAGCATTTTGCTATCAAATATCATTGGTCACCTTGAGTATGTTAACATGATACATTCTATCTACTGAGTTTGTGCCATTTTTTTGCAAGGGGACAGGGACTTTGGACTGGGTGTCACATATTCTTGAAAAATCTTCTTTGTCTCTGCCTCCTGGTATCATTCATTGCTCAACTAAAATCTTGCCCTCTTCAAGAGTCTTTTCCTGAAACCCTCCAATGATAGTGCTTTCCTTCTTAGAAGACTTCTAATTGTATGCATGCAAATATGCATGCATGTATTATGCATATGAATGTATGAATACACACTATGTATATAGGCATATATTACATCTATGCACATACATACACATAAGCATCTGCATTTTTACTCCCTTTGTAAAATAAGATTGCCTCAGGGAAAGGAATAAAGTTTGTTTTCCTTTGCTTTTATATCTCCAATGATTAGCACATTGCCTAATATTGTTTTAAAGTTGTTTCATTTCCATCTGACAATTTGTGACCCTATTTGGGTTCATTGTTTTGTTTTGTTTTTACAAGGATAATAAAGTGGTTTGCCATTCTTTCTCCATCTCATTTTATAGATGAAGAAACTGAGGAAAACAGGGTTAAGTGACTTGCCTAGGGTCAACTAGAAAATATCTGGTTAGATTTGAATTCACAAAGATGAGTCTTTGATTCCAAGCCTAGTGTTCTGTCTCTCCCTGTGCCACCTAGCTGCCCTACTGATTCATTAATAATTGCTCGCTTTATTTAATTAAGCCTTTATAGCTGTCAGTTGATCAAACAATTGAAAATATAGTTATGATTGAATGATCAATGCATCTTCACCTTAAAGAAAGTATAAAACAACTATGAGATCACACCAATGAAATGTGTTCTACTTTCTACATATGTTCAGCCATTTTCAATTGTATCTGATTCTTTGTGCCCCTATTGGAGTTTGCCATTTTCTTCTCCAGATCATTTTTATTTTAGTTTTTATGCAAGTCAATGGGATTAAGTGACTTGCCCAAGGCTACACAGCTAGGTAATTATTAAGTGTATGAGGCCAGATTTGAACTCAGGTACTCCTGACTCCAGGACCAGTGCTGTATCCACTGTGCCACCTAGCCACCCCCAGATCATTTTACAGATCATAAAACTAAGACAGTCAGGGTTAAGTGACTTGCTCAAGATAACACAGCTAGTAAGTGTCTGAGACCAGACTTGAACTCAAGAAGATGAGTCTTTCTGACTTCAGGCTGGTCACTCTACCCACTATATCACCTAACTGCTCTCTCTATATAAACATTAGTACAACTGGTGCAGCAGAACAGAAACTAGCAAAAAGATGTTTTTGTATTTGCCATCTGCCATCAGTGATAGCCCCAACTCACTGGTTTGACCTCCAATGCTGAGATGGATTTCTCCTCAGTGAGAAGTTAATGTGTGTGAAATAATTTGAAACCCTATACTGAATAACAGAATATATTGCTGAGGGCAACAACTGTAATTTTCTAGTGATTTTTCTGGGTAAGTAAAATTCACTAGATGTCTGGCCTACTGTCCATTCAGCTATCGGCCTTCATGTAATGTTTCTCTATCAAGTGGCACTGATAAACTACCGAGAGAAGACAAAGTGCCCATAGATTTCCAATCTCTAGAGATACTTCTAATATAAAAACTGCCCTAAAGATTACATTTCACATATAGACACAGTGGCTTGGTTTTTGTAGTCTATATGTGTGAGGTTTTTCAAAAAGCCTTTATATTTATGCCCACCCAATATATATAGATAAGTAGATATATAAATAGATATATGCACATACATATGTGTATATACATTATACATACAATTGTTATGTTTATATACATATGTATAACATCAACAGATCAATGCCCTAATTATTCAAAGTAATTTTAACTACTTCAAAGCATCTTACTGATTATTATATCTAAGAAACATGGAAATATATCATTAAACACATATGCCCAATAGAAAATGAGATATTCAAAATCTTTTTATACTTCTAATATAATATAGCAAACAGAAAATAGAGGTATTAAAATAGATAATCTTTGACTAGAGAAGGAAACAATAAATAGAAAATACAATGACTGGAATAAGATTTTGCATAAAGAACAAATCCCACTGATGGAATACTGACAGGCTACTTGTACTGTTAATAGAACCTGACAAACATTCCAGTCTTTATGGGACAATTTATATGCTTGTGATGAAATATACATCTGTGGGAAGAACAAATGAGAAGAAAAGCCCACAACCTCACTTTGTTGAATGCTCTCCTTTTGATCTAGTACAAAGGGTTTCTGATAACCTCTCTGCAGCACAAAGTTTTAGGGGTAGTATGGATAAAATATGTATCATAATCACAACCTTGGCCTTAAAATAATCACTGCTTCATAACTTCAATATTCATATTAAAGCTCTACACAAAAACATGATGAAATATTTTCATTTGTCCTTTCTCAAACCCATTTCTCAAAGGAGGTAAGTTGTGTAATGTCCTTAAATCTTATAATACTTTATACATGATAGATGTTGTTATCAATAAAATTCTTAATTGTTCTTCATTCAAACTCTAGTCTTCTACACCAAACTTAAGCCATTCACAGGTATTATTTCACCCTAATCCCAAACATATTTTAAGTTTTTTTTTTTCTTGCAAAGCAATGGGATTAAATGGCTTGCCCAAGGCCACACAGCTAGGTAATTAAGTGTCTGAGGTTGGATTTGAACTCAGGTACTCCTGACTCCAGGGCTGGTGCTCTATTCACTGTGCCACCTAGCGGCTCTCCAAACATTTTTTCATATTGATCCACTTGTAACATCTCTTCAAATTACTCTATTTGTCGTAGTCACCTATGTTCTTTGATCATGCCTCATATTGTAAGAATCAGTATTTGGTTTCCAATTAAAATGATTGATTCATAAACTAATCAATTTTTTAAAATTGTGTATGGTACTATACTTATGTTTTCCCTAGGTCTATCAGCTTGAAATTGGTTTTGTCATTATTGTACAAAGAATATTATTAAATGGCATCTGATTTTATCTGTATTTCTAGTCTGTTGACACCTTTTAAACTTAAAATTCTATCATCCAATGCAATAATGAATTATCCCTACCAGTTTGATGTTATTAGGAAATTTGATAAGAGCGTCATCTTGGTGCATTCAAGATAGTAGAGAGAAACCAAACACTGTTTTAAGCTCTCCTGACTTCCCCTGAAAATTGACATGATTCAAGCCTCATAACAAATTTTGGATCAATAGAAATCGCAAAGGACCATCATGGACTATCTTCCAGGAAGGTCTGTCAGGGGAGGGGTAGAGAGGGGAGTTCTTTATGCCCAGGGCAGAGAGCAGAGACCTTCATGGGTGACTAACCCAAGAGCTTCAGTGGTATGAATGGGAGCCTTTACAGTACAAGGTAGACTGGGAGAGCTCCATCATGACCACCCAGAACACCCATTTGGCCAGCTAGTCTGTACTGGCAAAACTGTAAGCCCATGCTTTCCCAGAGGAGTCCATGGATTTCTCACGGAAGAGTCTGGCGTTTCCCAGCACAAGCTGAACAATAGCCCCAGGTTCGTATACCTTTCCCAAAGGCATGGATATGGACAGTGGACATCTCCAGCAGTGATTATTCAGAGAGAACCTCTGATATTTCTTGCCCTGAAACACAGGGTTGTACTGAGGACAGGCCAGCTACAGCACCATACATAGGTAGTAGGAGACTGACACCCACAACACAGACAATCCAGAAAAAGCTTCTGGCATTCCTTACTGGTTGGTCCCCTAAATAACCCCCTGGAGTTCCTACTTCCAGTAAGAAAGGCCTCTAGGGTTCTCAACACCAAAAATCTGTGGAAAAAATGCCTACCCTATACCCAAGACCATAGGGAAATAAGGTCAATTAAATGTTGGCTTGGAGATAAAGATGCTTAAAGAACAGAAAGGGTGCTATATGTGAAACTTCAGAGAAGAATATGACTTGATCTCCAGCTCAGAAGGACTTCTTAGAAGAGGTCAAAAAGGAATTTAAAAATTAAATGTAAAAGTTGGGAAAAGTAATGAAAGAGAAAATTAACACCTTGTAACAAATATGACTGAAGAAAACAAATGCTTTAAAAATATAATTGGACAAATACAAAAGAAAATAATTCCCTCAAAAACACAATTGGACAAATGGAAAAAGAGAAAAACTCCTTTAAAAATAGAATTGTACAAATGGAAAATAATATGCAAAAGTTTAATAGAGAAAATAATTCTCTGAAAACTAGATTGGGACTTGAGAATGCTAATGACTTCATGAAACGTTAAGAATCAGTTAAACAAAATTTAAAAATTGAAAAAATAGAAGATAATGTAAAATATCTCATTAGTAAAATAGCTGATCTGGAAAACAGATCAAGGAGCAAAAAATTTAAGAAACAGATGCAGGAGAGACAAGTTGAGAATGATAGGACTATTTGAAAACCATGATCAAAAAAATAGAGCCTGGAAAACATGCTTCAATAAAGAGTTAAAGACAATTGCCCTGATATCCTGGAACCAAAGGGCAAAATAGTCATAGAAAAAATTCATTGATCACCTCCTGAAAGGGATTCCAACATGAAAACATCAAGGAAAATAGACGCCAAACTCTAGAACTCTCAGATCAAGAAGAAAATTCTGCAAGCAGCCAGAAAGAAGCAATTCAAATATCGAGGAGCCAAAGTCAGGATTAAACAGGACCTGGCTGCATCTACATTAAAGAATAAAATAACCGGGAATATGATATTCCAGAGAGCAAGGGTGCCCTCAAAACTGAGCCTTCTCTTTCAGGGGAAAAGATAGATATTTAACAAAACAGGAGATTTTCAAAATTTCCAAATGAAAAGACCAGAGTTGAACAAAAATTTTGATCTTCAGATAAGAAATTCAAGAGATACATAAAAGGTAAGCAGGGGAAAAGAAAAAAAAGTTGTTATCCAATCAGATTAAATGAGTTGTATCCCTACCTGGAAGATTCTCATAACTCTTGATAATTGTGACTCTACTAGAGGGAATACACTTAGACGGAAGGATGAACATTCATGGAATGTCCAGGAATTTGAAGGAATGATTTAAAAAAATATGACAATAAAAAGGGGGGGAGAATGATAAAGAGATGAGATGAAGTGGGAGGTAAAATGGGGTAAACTGCATAACAAGAAGAGGTTACAAATAAAGAGAAAGAAAGGAGGAGGTAAGAACCACCTGAATCATTCTTTCATTGGATTCTATTCAAAGAGGTATTAACTCACACATATACACACAGTTGAGTTTAGAAATTCTCTTACCTTTCAAGCATTAGAAGGGGAAAGGGGTATGGGGATAAAAGGAGAGACTAAAAGAAGGGAGGGAAGGAAGAAAAGGTAAAGGAAAAGGGGAAAGGAAAAGGAAGTGTGATGGATAGAGAGAGAGAGGCACATTGAGGGAGGTCATATTCAGAAGCAAAACACTAGGTAAAAGGGAACAGAGAGAAGGGGAAAGAAAGGGGGAAATACAAATGGAGGGGAGATAGCATGGAGTATAATAAAGAGTTAGTAATTGTAATTGGGAATGTAAATAGGATGAACTCTCATAAATAAGATAGCTATAACAGAATGGAATAAAAACTTGGAATCCTAAAATATACTGCTTACAAGAAACATCTGTGAAATAGAGAGATGCATACAAAGTAAAGGTAGAATATATTATGCTTCAGCTGAAATGTGAAAAATGGGGTTAGCAATTCTTATCACAGACAAGTTTGGCAAAAATAGATCTTATTAAAAGACATAAAGAAGGAAACTTACATCCTGCTAAAAACCTACCATAGACAATGAAGTAATTTCTAAATTAAAAATACATGTATGCAGCAGTATAGTATCCAGATTCTTAGAGAAAGTAAATGAGTTACAGGAAGACATAGTAGCAAAACTCTACTGATGGGCAAAGAATTAGATAAATATAACCATAAAATAAGCAAAACAGATGTTAAGGTGATGAATAGAATATTAGAAAACTTAGATATGATAGACCTCGGGAGAAAATTGAATGGGGATAGAAAGGAATATACTATTTTTCCCTTTGGTACATGGCACTTACAAAAAAACTAGCATAATTACGAGGACATTAAAACATGATCAAATACAGAAAGGCAGAAATGTTGAATACATCTTTATCAGATCATGATGCAATGACAGTCATGTGTAATAAAAGTTCAAGGAGAGATTAGATCTAAAATTAATTGGAAATGTAATAACTTAATATAAAGAATGATTGGATCAAACAGCAAATCATAGAAATAATTAATAATTTCATCCAAGATAATAATAATAATGAGATAACATACCAAAACCTAATTTATATAAGGAATCAGGGAAAAATTATATCTCTAAATGCTTGTATGAATAAAATAGAGAAGGAAGAGATTTATGAACTGGACATGAAAGTAAAAAAACAGAGAAAGAACAAATTAAAAATCCCCAATTAAATACCATCTTACAAATTCTGAAAATTAGTAAACTGAAAATGGAAACCAAGAAAACTATTGAACTAATAAGTTAAATTGAATAGGTTTTATTAAATGGACAATGACAATACAATAGATAGATCTTTGGTTAACCTGATTTAAAATGAAAGCAGAAAACCAAGTTATAAGTATCAAAAAATGAAAATGACAAATTTACCACCAATAAGGAGGAAATTAAAATAATAATTCAGAACTCTTTTGGACAACTGTATTCCAGTCAATTTGACAATTTGAATGAAATGAATTAATATCTATAAACTGTTCAGATTTAAAAGAAGTGTAAATTGAATACTTAAATAACCCCATCTCAAGAAAAAAAATTGAACAACTCATCATTGAACTCCCTAAGAAAAATTCTCCAAAACCAGATAAATTCACAAGTGAATTCTACTAAACATTCAAGGAAATATTAGTTCCAATTCTATAGAAACTATTTTTATAAAATTAATGGAGTTCTGTGAGTGCCCCTCTATGACACTGATATGGTATTGATTTCTAAATCAGGAAGGGTCAAAATACAGAAAGAAAATTATAGACCAATTTCCTAATGTATATAGATGCTAAATTTTTATATAAAATTTTTGGAAAATATTTACAGCAAGTTATTACCAGCAAATGCAATACGATCAAGGAAGATTTATTACAGGAAAGTAGAGTTGATTCAATATTAGGAAAACTAGCAACATAATTGACAATATCAATATCAAAATTAACAGAAATCATATGATTATCTCAATAATTATTGACAAAATAAAACATCCATTTCTTTTTAAAACACTAGAGATTAGAGGATGTTTCATAAAGCAATAAAGAATATCTATCTAATACCATCAACAAGTAGTATATGTAAAGGGGACAAGGTAACATTCACAATAAGATCAGGAATGAAACATGGATGTCCATTATCAACATTATTATTCAATTTTATATTAGAAATATTAACTTTCAAAATAAAAAAGAAAATGAAATTTAAGGAATCAAAATCAATAATGAAGAAACAAAACCCTCACTTTTTGAAGATGATATGATGACATACCTAGAGAACTCTAGAAAATCATTTAATAAACTACTGGAAACAATTAGCATCTTAAGCAAAGTTGCAGGATATAAAATGAACACACATAGCAACATAAAATACTTGAGAGTCTGCTTGCCAGGGCACACTCTGAAACTATATGAAAGCAACTATGAACACTTTTCACACAAATAAAATCAGATCTAAATAACTGGCTAAATGTCAATTGCTCATGGGTTAATATAATAAAAAAAAATTACAATTTGGTCTAAATTAAATAACTTATTCAGTGCCAAACCAATCAAACTTCCAAAAACTTTCTTTAGTGAGCTAGAAAAAATAGCAACAATTCATATGGAGTCACAAAAGATCAAGAATATCAAGAGAATTAATGAAAAAAAAAGCAAAGGAAGATGAACTAGCCACACCAATTTAAAATTTTATTATAAAACATCAGTCATCAAAAAACTGTTTTGTTCTGGCTAAGACATAGAGTGATTGGCCAGTGGAATAGATTAGGTAAAACAGAAACAACAGTAAATGACTATAGTATTCTACTGCTTGATAAACCAAAAGACTCCAGTTTCCAGAAGAAAAAGTCACTCTGATAAAAGCTGCTGGGAAAATTGAAAGAGAGTATGGCAGAAACTGGGCATAGACCAAATCTCACCCCCATGCCAAGACAAGGTTAAAAAATGTTTAGAATTTAGAAATAAAAGCTATTATTGTTATATAAAAGGAAAGGGCAACAGTTTATGACCAAAGAAAAGAGAACATTTTTAAAAAACAATTACATTAAATTAAAAAGGTTTTGCACAAACAAAACCACTGCAACCAAGATTAAAAGGAATGTAGTTAATTGGGAAACAATTTTTTCAACTAGTGTTGCTGACAAAGTACTCATTTCTACAATAAATAGAGAAGAGAGTCAAGTTTATTTTAAAAAGCATGTCACTCCTCAGTTGATAAAAGTTCAAAGGATATTTCATCTCAAACAAAGAAATCAAAGCTATTTATTGTCATATGAAAAATTATTTTAAATCATATTAGACACATGTAAATTAAAACATCTCATGCTATCAGATTGGCCAACATGAGCAGAAAGGAAAGTGATCAATATTGGAGGGGATGTGGGAAATCTGGTACATTAAAACTTAATTGATGGAGTTGTGAATTGGTCCAAACTTCCTGAAGAACAATTTGGAATTAGGCCAAAAGGATCCAGCAACACCTCTACTGGGTCTGTACCCTGAAGAGATCATGAAAAAAGGTAAAAATCCCACATATACAAAAATATTCTTAGTAGCTCTTTTTGTAGGGACAAAGAATTAGAAATTAAGAAAAAGCTCAAAAATTGGGGAATGGCTAAACAAATTGTGATATATGAATGTGATAGAATACTATTATTCTATAAGAAATACTGAGGGATATCAGAAAAGCAAGGAAAGCATAGATTAATGCTGAATGAAATGTGTAGAAACAGAAGAACATCATAGGCACTAACAACAACATGGGATGATGATCAACCATGATAGACTTGTTCATTTCAGCAGTACAATAATCAAAGACAATTTGAAAAAAGAACAATGCCAAAGAAGGAATTATGAGGTTTATATGAAGACTAAAGCTTATTAAACTCAATTTTTACAAGTTGTTTTATGTATTTTGTCATTTTTGTGCTCTCTAATGTTTTCTTCCATTTGGATTTGATTCTTCTCTCACAGAATGATCAATGTGGATCTCACAGAAATGATCAATGTGGATCTATGTTTGGCATGGTTATAAATGTAGAGTCTATATTAGATTGCTTTCTTTCAGGGGAAGGGAAGAGAGAAGTTTGGGAGGGAGAAAAATATAAAACTCAAAACTTTGAGAAAAATTCATTGGCAAAAACTACCATTTCATGTAATTGGCAAAACAAATAAATAAATAATTCTTTTTTTTAGAAAAAGAATGTCATCTTGTGTCTTAATCTGAGCCACTGATTAAAAAAATGTTGAAAATTCATACATGAAGGCACTCCACTAGTTTTTCCTCCACTATTTCATTACTAACTACCTTGAAGGGGTCAATCATTCAGTCATTTTCAAATTTATATTTTATATTAGTAGTCAAAATCTTGATTATTCTATCCTCTTTAACTTTTTATTGCCATATTCCTGAGTCTAGTTACATTCCACAATCGATTTTCCCCCAAAATCATTAACATTAGATTTGATATTTATATTAATGTTGAGTATTTTGATATACTTGGTAAATATTTGTCTGAGATTGGTCATAAATATGTTTAGGGTTTCTAGGGTGTCTTACTATTTTGTAAACTTTTTACTTCACTACTGAAATTCTGGTGGAAAGTGTAAATTGTATGTAAAACTATCATTTTAAAAATACCTACTTTTTTCTAAACTTTCATTATTCAAGTGAAAAAAATTTCAAGGTCACTAATAATTTCTCAGTCTGATGACCTTTATTAAAAAAATCCCCATAGGCTTTTCCTCTTTGTATCAATTGTTCTTGACTGATACTCTCCATTTTCTGAATTTCATCTAATTTTCAATTTCCTGGTTCTTTCTCAAATTTTCTAATTGTTCTTTAATGGTTTCTTCTAATTGTTTGTCCTCTTTTTTGTGGGTATAACAGGAATTATTTGATTTTCAAATGTTTAATAGAAATTTTTTATGATTCCTTCTTGTCCTGGGATTTTTTTTCTATGAAAACTCATTTATGACTTTCTAATTCCTATTGTTGAAATTGGATTAGTTAGATCTTTTAATTCCTAATTTGCTAATCTTGACATTCTATATTTCTGTAGATATTCATATATTTAATTTTAATTACTTTGAGTTTTACTATTAAATTCAGAATTGAACTTTGGAGGAGCATAGAACTCTGATCAATATAATGATTACCAGGAATCCACATGACTAAAGATGAAATAAGCCTTTCACCTCTGGTCAGGTAGGAGATTTGGATTTCAC
Source organism: Macrotis lagotis (assembly GCF_037893015.1). Classification (NCBI taxonomy): domain Eukaryota; kingdom Metazoa; phylum Chordata; class Mammalia; order Peramelemorphia; family Peramelidae; genus Macrotis; species Macrotis lagotis. The sequence goes on from NC_133666.1 coordinate 390,717,220, forward strand.
ATGGATTTCAAATGCTGAATGAGACCAATAGGTTGGAGGTGGCTATTGGTAAAACTTGTCTTTATAGGCCTGTGCACATTTGTTCTAAATGTTTTCTTTGCTTTTGTTTATGTTATAATTGTTCACTGGAAGGGGAATGTAAAAAATGCTTGCAAATGTTTTCAAAAGAAAAAGGAAAAATAAAATTCCATTTATTAGATAATTTGATCATTTTATTTTATTTGTTGGAACATTCTCTTTTTAATTTTTGTCTTGTATTTCATCTTTCTTATCTCTTTTTTAAATTAGTTTTTCCACTAATTTATCAATTTTGTAGTGCTTTCAATTTGCAAATATGTATAGAATTGGTATTTTAAAAATATCAATTTGGGGATTATTCATGTATTAGTTACCTATAGGACTTTTCACATAGGGGTAGTTCTCTCATATGTTCTTTTCAACTTTTACTAATTTAAACAATTAGCAATATAATTTTCCCTATAAGGAATACTTCAACTGCCTTTTGTATTTTTGCATAACAACTTTAGTCTCAATATTTTTAGGGTTTCTCTATTTTCCTCATTTATTATTTAAGATGAGATTTATTTTCTTTTTAATTTAGTAGGTTGCAATCTTTTGCAAGCTCAATATAAGTAGATGGTATAATATATTCATAAAAAGCTAATGTGTTCCTCGACAGTTTATAAAGAAGCATAGAATACAGAAAGAGAATGGTATAGGGAGGATTTCATTGCAAGTTGACACCAAAATTTCACAAGTTTGTAAACTAAACCACATTAAAGTATTATAATGCAATATGGACAATTCTAAGTTGTGATTTTATTAGCCAAAATATTGCCTGAAAGAATTTGTTTCTATATGAATTTAATACTGGATATCAGTAGATACAACATCAATGCATAGAGTTAGTCTCTTCTAGTTGTGGTTATAGTTATGATTGTTCAGTTGTGTCTTACTATTTACCAACATCATCCATGAAGTTTTCTTGGCAAAAATACTGGAGTAGGTTAAAGCAAACAGAGGTTTCTTGCTTTGTAGAGGGTCACAAAAACAATAAATCTTTGAAGTCATATTAGAGCCCCAGTCTTTCTGACTCCAGACACAGCTACATAGCTACATCCCATATTGCCTATATGTAGCTCTATATGCCTACTATGGGTCTGACACGGTGTTGGTGTTAGGTAATAGAGATATAGAGATTTAAAAGCAAATGGTCCAAAACATCAATTAGATTATATTCTAAAAAAGAATACAATGGATAGAACTATTGTAATAAAGGAAAGGCAATCATTCTTCTACGCAATCATAAGAATGGTACAGAAAAGAATCTTGTCATGCCCTTTTCAGTAGCATTTTTTGAGGACTTAGAATAAGAGGTAGAAAGCAAATTGGGGTGTTTCTGGCAAAGGAGTTGTTATGTTACGTGGGTTAAGTTGAGTTTAGACTCAGCTAATGCATCAGGTCTGATTGGTTCCATAATGCTTCCTTCTAAAATAATTGAATTAGGAAATATGTAGTGCTCTGAATGACTGGTTTAAGGGGTACAGCAGTTCTATATAATGAAAAGTAGAAGACAATAGTAGCAGACAGATGAAAAGATACTGGAGGTAGATAGTTAGATGGGATATATGTGTGTCTGTTTGTGTGTGTTACATGGATCTCTCTCTCTCTGTTTTATATATAACTCCATGTAGGTGATTGGTTTAAAATTCTCCAGTGGCATCCTGGCATCTACCTGCTAAACATTGTTGAATTTCTTTACTGAGGCTTTCAAAATCTTATACAATAGAAAATTAGGAAGTGCAAGATGGATTAAATAATTGATTGTAATATCAGAGTAGCCAAAAAAGTCTTACATCATTAGTCATTGGTTATTATACACAGTCACTGGTTATTATCCACATAGCAATGTATATTATATTTTGTGCAATGAATATTGCCCAAGAATATAATGTCAATTTAACTAAATAAGTAGCCATAACAGTATGTAGTACAAAATAGGTATATAAAAAGTGTTTTGATTTTTTATTCATAAGAAGAAAAGAACTTTTTGCTTTACTGAAAATATCAGAAGCGAAAATAATTTTAAATTGTTTTACTCATTTCAAAGTTTTTTCCTCTTGTTTTTAACGAGCTATACAACAAATTAGGCATTTACTTTATATTTAACCCTCTTTCTTTCTCTAATCAATATAGAGCCTAAAGAATATATAGGCAGTCCCTTATGTGTTAAGATGAACTCACCATCTATTTATTTATCAGTGATACTGATGTTGTATTCCCCTATTCTCTTTATTTGATTTTCAGTGCTTGAGCTGCTAGTGTATAGATGCCAAGGAAACACAAACCAACATCAATTCTGTTTTTATATCTATAACAGAGGCTTTCAGTCATTGTTCTCATGCCTTTGTCCTTGTCTTTCTTTTTTGAACAGGCTTTAAATCTTTCTCTTTTTCCTCCCGTCTTTTCACTGGTCTTTATAGTTTCTTTGGCTGCCTCCTCATCATGCCCTCTTCTGTTCAGGTTGAACAGAAACCCTTTCTATTACAAATGCACTTTTAATACTTTTCTCTGTTCTGCTTTTCACAGAATTCTAAAGGTGATTTGATCCCTTCTCTTTCATTTTCTCATCTGACTCCCTCCCCCTTTTTTCTTTTCCTTTCCAAGTACTGCCTTCTTCAACTTACTTAGCAGGTAGACTACATTAATCTTTTGACAAGATTGTTCTTCTATTTTGTCTGTTGTTTGGAAAGAGACAATGTCTGTTTTTTCCTCCCTAAGAACCAAAGCTCAACACATGTACACTCAATGGAAAAATATTAGGAGCCCTTACTACAAGATTTTTACTCTGCAGAACTGATTGGAGAGTAGGCATGTCTCTTGTCCCCACCTTCCTCCTCTTCCTCTGTCTGTCTCTCCCTCCCTCCTCATCTCTCTCTCTCTCTCTCTCTCTGTCTCTCTCTGTCTCTCTCTCTCTCTCTCTCTCTCTCTCTCTCTCTCTCTCTCTCTCTGTCTCTGTCTCTCTCTCTCTCTCTGTGTGTGTCTGTCTGTCTGTCTGTCTCTGTCTCTCTCTCTGTCATTGTAGACAAATTATTATTACACTATGGCAACCCTTTTGCCAACATCTTAAAATTGAAATAACAGCAAAAAGTAATAGTCAAGTAACAGAATTTAAATATATACTGATTAAACAAAAATATTTCTATTTGTGTAAATTTATTTAGATTCACATAGGAATGTCTGGGATTAAAAAAGATGATTGAGAATAGGAATGATGAACAACAGCTAGACTTGTTATCAAATCAAATGGTGTGAGAATACATCTCTTCTGAAACCTATCCTCATTTTCTTTAATGGAGCTCCTACTTGTTTCTCAATTGTTCACTGTTGTAGTCTGATGGCTTTTACCTAACTGCTTTGTTTCCCCTTCTTTTCTCATTTACTGTGTCAAACTAGATCTAATGCAGTGAGAGTTAACTTGCTCACTGTGACATTGTAATCAATTAATTCCCCTTAGCCTTCGTGCCTATCTTGCTATTGGTTCCTTTGTAATTGAACCATGGGGCAGAAAGCATTTTCAGTTGCTGTCAACTTGTCAAGAAGTTCATTCATTAGGTTAGCAAGATAAACCTTTCCTTGTACTTCCAATAAATAGCAGCAGGACTTAAAATAAGACAGGATCATAGATATGGTTCAGTTTGTAGAGGCAAGGAAATGCATTCTGGGAAAGGAGAAAGGAAATTTAGGGTATTCTCAAATTCTTCCACTCTTCTAAAAAACACACTTTCACTTAAATCAATCAACAGCTACTTATTAAGTCCTTACTATGGGCTAAGTGTTAGGACATATGGGGATAAAATTGAATGAATGATTCTATCTCTACTTCCTTGCTCTTTTATCCCAAAGACTCCTTTTGTCCATATCCTCACTTAAATCTTGCAAATAAATTTCATCCAAGTTTCTGGGGATCAAGCTCTATCAGGTGGATACTAATGGAGCAGACAAACAGTATAACATTTATATGAATTTTCTTGCAAATTTTTCTTTTACAAAAAAACCTTGCAACCCACTCATTCCTATATATACTGTTTTGTATATTATTTATCCCTATCAACTGCAAAAAAGTGATGCTTTTGTTTATTCAGTGTCTATTTTTATTCCTTAATTTCTTTTTCTTATCTTTTTTTTAGTTAGCATTTTAATATAATATGGAATGATAGTGGTGATAATGACTGAAAGTTTCATTCCCGATCTTATTGGCAAGACTTGCTTTCTCTTGTTTTGGATAAATACTAGATCTCATTTTAAGAAAAGTTCCTTGATTCCTAATCATTCCTAATATTTTCAAATGGAATTGTTGCTGAATTTTGTATTTTTACTGTAATAATAAATTCTGCATGTTTAATGTAATAATATTTTGGCCATTTTTTGTTATTGACTTAGCCAGTTATAATGAGAGTTTTCCTAATTTCGATCCCATTCTATATTCCTGATGTAAGAAAATATTTTGGAATTATAATTTTTATTCTTCCAACTTCTTTTTAGACCATTCTTTTCCTTGGGAGAGGGATCACCAATAAGAAAAAAAGAGCACTTGATTAGAAGTCAAAGGAATCTGGGTTCAAATCTACTTTGGTTAACCACCACTTATAGTACTTGTTAAGCAAATCATTATAAAATTATGATATAGTAGAGCAATCACCAACTCTGGTGTGACAGAACCTGAGTTCAAATCTTACCTGTGATTATCATGATTTTTTGTATTTTTACTCTCTTATTCACCTCCGTTTACTACTCTAATAAATTCAGAAATTGAAGTAGGTAGCTTTGGGATTGCTTCTAATACTACACAATCCTCTATGGCTGTCCTCTCAAGAATAGGAAATATTTTCTATGGCACTTTCTTTTTCTAATATAAATCCATCAGAGATTATAGAATCAGGGACTGTGTTTGCTTCTGAAAGAACTAAATCTACCAATCCAACATGAAGGAACTTGACTTGCAAATGTTGATTCTATTGGTTTTCCATCCATTTTGGGGTGGGGGAAATGGTTCCTCTTAATATTATTTTATGACACAGGATGCAATAAATCTGAAATAATAAATATCTGTATTCTTCCATGTTAAATTTTTAAATACACACATAACACATACACACACATACACAAACACACACACTGAAATTCATATAATACTAAATAGTAATGCTGAGAGGATTTTTTTTTTCCATAAAAATATGTGGAAATAGAATAAGTAAAAAGTGGGTCCATAAAACTACATTTCCAGCAATAGAAAAAGTTTTGTTTGTAGTTAAAACTTAATATGCCATTGTAACTCAAAAATAAGATCTATTGGGAGTAAGGAGACACTGGATACTAAGGGAAAGAATTTTATTTTTTCAGAAACAGAAGCAAAACAGAATGTAATTACAGAGAAGACCTTAAATTTCATAAATACATATGTCCTGGTTTATTTTACTTGAATACAAAATAATATTTTTAACATTTTATGTGCTGTTTCTCAAAGATTCTCTTTTTTTAAACTGAAAATTGAATTTAAAATATATTTATTTTCTTTTGACATAATAGAACAAGTGTTCTCCTTGTGGGGAGAAGTCAAGGCAAGGTTAATGCTCATATATTGAAATCTTAATGACCATTGATAAGGTAATATCTTCTTAAAAAGAGAGAGAGGATAATAATGAAATCTAAACAAAATGGTGAAGTGGATGACATCAAAGGGGTTATTTGAAAGTTTCTCTTACCAGGCTTTAGTTATATATCATTTCAATTAAATAGCAACTGTTCAATGTTGAAATTATTCACCATAGGGATACTTGCACAAAATATTCTGAACAAAGAAAGTTATATATTGTTGCCCTATCTTCTCTTTGCTGGTAAAAATGGCTATGAATTAGTCCTCATAAATTAGACTTTGTAGATGCGGCCATGTGAAAATATAGCTCCTCATAAAAACTTTATGCACCACAAAGGAAAAGCATTAAAAAAAATTGTTTACTCTTTTATATCCTTAATTTTTTTTTGACAAATTGTGTTTGGTACAAAAAAAAATCATTCAAAACTATGAAGTACAACTTTTTAAATATTTCCAAAACTTGTTCTACACTGGACCTACAAAGGCCATATCTAGTTTTTCAGTTGTGAACAAAAAATCTATGAGACTTCATTTTGACCTAGGTTATGTGTGTTTGACAGAATTCTACTTTCTTTTCCATATATTGTTCTGCAAATTATAATCAGGTCATTAATCATTGACTCTGGAAGGAGCATGTTAATACACTTTCCTATTATTATTCTCACTATTCCAATTTCTTTCCAGATAAAATATCTTCCTCTAGCAGTACATTCTTTTATATCTTATCTTTTCCTATATAAGCTTCTTGATGAAAGGGTTTTCTCCTTTTTAATCTTATATATAATTAATAAACATTATGCCAGTCATTACATTAAACACTGAGGATACAAAAAGAGACTTCTAGATGTCCCTGCTTTTAAGGAACTCACAATAGAAGGAAGAAGACAACAATCAAAAAGTGATATAAAAACAACTTTTATATAATAAAATAATTCACAGAAATGAGGCACTAACATTCAGAGGTTAAAAAAGATTTTCTGTAGAAGATGAAATTTTAATTGGAGCTTAAAGGAAGCTAGGGAAAACAGTATGCAAAGTTGGAGAGAGAATACTCCAGAAATGAGGTTATGAAATGATTGGACATCAGTTAAAGATCTTATTTTCCCCAACAGGTCTCAGTATTAGTCTAAGCCCCAAGGCATAAGATAAAGTCCCTCATCAACAAGACAGTAAATTCTTACCCCAGGCACCAGATAAGCTTGCATGCCTCTCCCATAACCTGAAAGGTCAGCTATGATTAATTTAAAAGTGATAAAATTATGTCTCAGGGCTACTGCACTTCATCTGCATGTCCCTGATCACCTCATCTTTGATCTTTAAAAAGCTAATCTCTCCCTGCCCAGCCCCCTATATGAACTGCTTATTCCCTTGAGGAAGAAGTCTACTTGGGAGCATCACTCCACTTAAGGAAAATAAATGCCTTTACTAGGGTTGAAAAATAGTCTGAATCTGCATTCATTCAATCAACCTGTGATATATTTTCCTACCCCTCTTCATGTCATGATTAAATCTTTATATGTCACATTTTTATTCATTCATTTAAATATTCTAACTTTTTGAGCATTTTGCTTATGAGCAAAATAAAATTTTATAAACTTTTTCCTTAGAAAATAAAAGGATTAAATCAATAGTTACCTTGAACTACAGCATAATTTTATTTTTCTGGAGAAGTATTGTCCAGAAGAGTAAACTAGAAAGACTTGTTCAAGAAATGTTTTAAAGTGATCAGATTAGGGGCAGCTAAGTGGTTGCAGTGGATAAAGTTCTGTCCCTGGATTCAGGCAGACCTGAGTTCAAATCAGGTCTTAATTATTTAATAGTTATTTAGCTGTGTGTCCTTAGGCAAGTTATTTAAGCCCTGTGCCTGAAATAATATTTTTTTAAAAATAAAGTGATCAGATTTGTTGCAATGAGAATTATTCTCTAGTTGATCAATCTTATTTCTACTGGATACGTCCTATGATCAATTATTGATGGATTGTGTTGTTGCTCAGTCATTTCAGTCATGTTCAACTCTTTGTGACTCCATCAGAGATTTTCTTGGCCAAGGTACTAGAATGGTTTCCCATTGCCTTCTTTAGCTTATTTTACAGATGATGAATGTTATGACATAAACAGAGCTGAGTGACTTGCCCACATTGCATCACTAGGAAATATCTGAAGATGGATTTGAATTCAGGAAGATGAGTCATCCTGACTCTAGGTCCAAGATCTCTATAAACTGTTTGTCACATAATAGCCTTGATTGCTATGTTGAGTTTTCCAGGTTCTAATCTTGGAGTCACAAGATCACAGATTTAATTGAGCCATAAGGAAGAAACTTCAAACTTTAACTGCTCTCACTTCTTTAGCATAACCAATAAGGAGTTGACCACTACCCCTTCAAAAGCTCAGTGTGATTCCCCCAAAATAATCTCTTGTGCTCCAAAACCTGTCTTCAATAATCATCCCCTGATAACTCATCTTCCTTTGGGAGGGTAGTCGGTTTTGGGTGAAATATGATCCAACAAATAATCTCTCATCCCTTTATGCCCTTTTTTTTTTTACTACTTATCCCCCGATTATTTGTCTTCATCAGAAAACCAGTCTGCTCTGGGGGAGCATGAACCCCTAAAGTAACCTCTCATATCCCTAGACTTTCCCTTATTGTTTATCCTCTCATGTTGGTGGCTTATGTCATTGTTGTTAATACTGATGTTATTGCTGAGGCTGATCCCTTTAGAGGATCAGAGGCTTCCTATCTATTGCCTTTCTTTCCCGTAACTTCTGCTATACTTCATATTATACAGCAATTCTTAAATAAACCTTTTTGTTTCTAAAATTCTTGGCCAGAGTCAGTCTTGTACATTCATTCTTTCATGTGCTCCCCAAACTTTTAGCCGTCAACATTTTTCCCCAAGCATCAGAAGGACTTTTGATGAAAAAGTCTCTCGACAATTTCTCCAATGATTCTTTATTCCTCTTTTCTTTTGTTATAGTAGGTAGTATAATTTTAGAATCTTTTAATGAAGATTTAACAAATTATTAGAAATTTGGGATTATTTTCTTAATGTAACTGTTCCTTGCTAGATTTCTTTCTTTGAAAACTGCCTATGCCTTTAAGATGACCATTTATCAAATGGGGAATCATGATTAATCTTATATAATTGGATTAATTTATTAATTTTGTTTTTTCTTTTAGTTCATTTCCTTCATTTATTTTTCTTTTCTTATAACTATAGATTAGCTTTTCTAGCATTGTTTTAAATAATATAAATGAAAATGCAAAGTATTACTTCATAAATCATTCATTGGAAAGTAATCTAATTCATCTTCATGATTTGTCACATTAAGAAAAGGTCTATTATTTATTCCTATTGAACCAACTCTACATTTGTGCTATAAATGTCACCTGAATAAACAAGGAGTATTTCCAATAGGATCAGGACTGAAACAAGGAAGCCTATTATCACCATTACTATTCAATATTGAATTTAAAATGTTAGCTTTAGCAATAAGAGAAGAAAAAGAAATTGAAGGAATTGCAATGGGCAATGAGGAAGCAAAACTTTCACTCTTTGCAGATGACATGATGGTATACTTAGAGAACCCTAAATTTCCAACTAAAAATATACTTGAAACAATTGACAACTTCATCAAATTAGCAGAATATATAAAATAAACTTATATAAAAAAATAAGCATTTCTATATATGAAAAACAACATCCAAGGTAAAGAGATAGAGAAATTTCATTTAAAGTAGCTTTACACATTATAAAATATTTGGTAATATATCTCCCATAACAAACCCAAGAACTTAATGACCACAATTACAAAATATTTTTCACACAAACAAAGTTACATTTAAACATTTGGAATAGCATCAATTGCTCATGCTTAGACCAAGCAAATATAATAAAAATCACAATTCTACTCAAATTAAATTATTTATTCAGTGTCATACCAATCAAACGACTAAATAACTATTTTACTAGAAAAAATGGAAACAACATTAATTTGGATCTACAAAAGTTCAAGAATATCGTGGGAACTGATGAAAAAAATACAAAGAAGGTGGTCTACCTATATTAGATCTATAATTAAACTATAAAGCATCAGTCATCAAAACTGGAATGGACCAGTGCATTAGAGTAGGTACAAAAGCATCGGTAGTAAATGACTATAGTAATCTAATGTTAGACAAATCCAAAGACATTAGTTTCTAGATTAAGAACTCACTATTTAACAAAATTTGTTAGAAAACTGGAAAACAGTATGGCTAAATCTAGGCATAGACCCAAATCTCACAACAAACATGAAATTAAGATCAAAATAGGTAAAGGATTTAGACATAAAGAACAATACCATGGATCAATTATTAGATCAAGAAATACTCTATCAAATGTATGAAAGGGGAAAAATTTATGATCAAACAAGAAAAAGAGTACATTTGAAATTACAAAATTAATTACTTTGACTATATTAAATTTAAAAGTTTTTGCACTAAGTAAACCAATGATTCCAGACAGCCAAATTTGAAGAAAACCAAGATTTGAAGGAAAACAGAAAACTAGAAAACCATTTTCACAGCTAGGGATTCTAGTAAAGGTCTTATTTCTAAAATATATACAGAAAGAAATCAAATTTATAAGTTTTCAAGTCATTAACCATTGATAAATGGTCAAAGATAAGAATAGACAGTTTTGAAATATAGAAATTAAAGCTAAATATAATCATACAAAAAATGCTCCAAATCACTATTGATTAGAGAAATACAAATTCAAACAACTCTGAGATATCACCTCACATCTATCATATTGGCTAAAATGACAAAAAGGGAAAATGATTAATGTGGGAGTGGTTGTGGGATATTTGGAATATTAATGCTTTGTTGGTGAAGTTGTAGATTCAACTTTTCTGGAGAGCAAAAGCCCAAAAAACAATAAAACTTATTATGCCTTTGATCCAACAATACCAATACTAGTCCTATATCAAGAAAAAAATCATCAAAAATTAGAAAAGTTCCATACTTTCAAAATATGTATAGCCGCTGTTTTTGTAGTGACAAAAAACTGGAAATTAAAGTGTATTCCATCAATGGGGGAATGGCTGAACCAGTTATGGTATAAGAATATTATGGAATACTATTATTCTATAGGAAACCATGAATGGTCAGACTCTAGAGAAGTATGGAAAGAATTCCATGAATTGATGCAGAGCAAAGGGAGCTGTAAAAAGAAAATGTGGTACACATTAATAACTATGTGAGTTCATCAGCTATGATGGAGATGCAGCTCCTCTCAGCAGGCCAAAGATCTAGGACAACCCTGGGAGACTTTGTTATGTACAACGCCATCCACATCCTGAAAAGGGGAAAAATTCAGAATCTGAATGAATACTACATTCTCTTTCTTAAGATTTCTCTTATGTTTTTCCTTCCTATTCCATGGTTTTCTTTCTCTTCCCTTAGTTTTAATTCCTCATCACAAATGACTAATATGTAAACATTTTAAACCCAAATGGACATGTACATCTTTTGCTGTTCACAACTTAAGGGAGGCGGGAATGGGAAAGTAGTATGGAAGAAAATTGCATAACTTATAAATATGAAAGGGAATGAATGTTGAAAATCTTTAATAACATTTAATTGGAAAATAAAAATATAAAGTCAACTGGTTATTATATTATGTATTTTTTTAGACATTGATGTAGCAACTTTGCTCTTCTTTCATTTTATTCAACAAGTGTCTATTAAATACTTATATCATGGACACTGTGCAAAATGTTGGGATTTCAAAGAGAAACAAAATAGTCCTTAACCATAAGGAACTCACATTTTGTGTTGATGTGTTAGATGAAGAGATGCCCATGAACTTGAATAGTGTTCATATAAAATGATATTTAATAGGCATATATTCAAAGAATAAAATTTGATTCAAATTTCAAGCAAATTTTAAATGTATATAGGAGATATTAATTACAAAGCAATTTATGTGAAAAATATCTAGGCATTGAAATAAGCTGAAAATATAAAATGATTTGTCACTGTGATCTGACAATTAAAACAGATAATGTGATTTTAAATAGTATTAAAACACAGTGGCTATACTGAGGAGGGTGATTGTTACTCTTTGTTAGAGTATGACCAGGAGAATATGCACAGATCTAGAGACAGTAGAAGGTTCAGGATGGTGTGATCATTTTGGGGAGGAGGGGGGTTTAGGCACATTCAAAACCATATCATAAAGTTAATTTGAAGAAATTAAGGTATGCAAAGAGAAGAAGCCTTAGTATGAACACGAGATCAATTTTCAAACATTTAAAGCCTTCTTACATAGATGAAGAAATATTTCCAATTGTCCTCAAAAGGTAGCACTAGGACCTAGGGGTGGAAATTATAGGAAGCAAACTTTGATTGACAAAAACTCTGACAAGCAAAAGCCACCTGAACACCATTATCATTGTCCACAGTTGGAACTGAAGTAAACATAAGTATTTCCCTGTGACTGAATATATTTACTTAGAAATTTGATGAATATTTTCTGGGAAATCCAATAGAAAGAACCAATATTATAGATAGGCACTGACTTACATGATCTCTGGTTTCCTTTCCAACTCTGCTTCTGTGAATCCACAATTTATAGTCAAAATTATTTTTGCCATCACTTACTCCTTTTCATTTGTTCTCCATCAAACTGCTTCTTCATTTAGCTAGCTCCACTTCTGGGGGGTAATAAGAGTATTATCAAGCTATCAATCAGCTTCTTGGAGAGTCAATACTTTTGTGATATATTAAGATGTGCCTTCAGAAGAGTTACACTTCATTCTTCTTTATTTACAGCTGTAGTCATTTAATATAGAAAGCAAATATGGTATAAGATTCCAAGAAGTAGAAAATTTGATGAGAATGGAATCCTAGGATGAGAGAAGGAATTGTGTTTACCATGGGACAGAATATTCTAACTCCTTAAAAAAAGTCATTTGTGATATGAAAGCAATCTGATTTTAAGTACTACACAATTGTATGGTTGTTAAAGCTACTGGGGGACATTCTCCAGTTTAAGAAAAAATTTTATTAATATCATTTCTAACCACTTTGCCTTGTTAAAGCAAAAGAAAAATCACTGGCTTAATATTCTATAGGCCACATTTCCATGGGATTCTTTATCAACACCACAGAGGGAAATTTGTGCTAAAATATTAATAAAATGTTACTTTGAGTTTGGTGCTTCTCAGGTAACTGAGAATTTAGATTACCTTTTAGAAAAATAAAAGGAAATTTTTCATTTCTGGAAATGTCTGAATTATAATGCTTATTTTACTAATTTTCTCTTCCTATGAAGCTTTGAATGTTACCTTCTCCCTTGTCTCTCCCACTGTTTTTCAATTCAACTTTACTTCCTACTTTATATTCCAGCTCATTGTTTCTTTACTTGTTGAAGTCTTTTCATACATAATCAACTAGAATCTTCTGACACATGACTACTGTAACTCTATTAACATAACACACCTGGCAGTTGGGGTGATCTTAGAGGTTTATGGAAGGTTCACACCTAGAATATCTATCCACATTCCTTACATAATGACTGATATCCCAGCCTTTTTTTAAATTTGTTCCTTAAACATTCTATAAGTTGCAAGCAGTGGCCTATTATCAGGTATAGGGTGGTATCACATGGTAATTTCAGGATGTGTGGATGCCAGAGATAAGAAAAAGAATTTTTCAAGACCATGAAAAACAAAACTCACTTACTTTGTAATAGTTGTTGTTTTTCTAAGACAATCCTTATACCAGTAATAGCTGTGGGTGATTTAAGCATGCTTGGTATCCCTTTCTCCAGAATAAATATTATTGTGGAAATCATTTTTATATAGCAAAAAATACCTTTGTTGTCCCTAAGATGATACATTTTTAAAATTCATACTTTAAGCCTATAAAATATTTCACAAGGCTTTGAAATTATGAAGGTATAGAAAAAATTATGAAATGCTACATGTTGTGCTGGAAAAAAATTGGGTAACTTTGAGTCAGTTAATCATCTGACAAATCATTCAACAATAATTAATTAATCTTTAAATCAGTCTGTCGACAAGGATTTTTAAAGCATTTGCTACACATTAGACAGACTGATATGCTCTGTGGTCACAAAGAGAGGGCATGCCTTAAGAGGCTCACATATTAATAGGGAAGACAACAAACCAACAAAACAAAACATAAACTATGCATATATAAGATATCTAAAATGAAAATGTAAATTAATCTCAGAGGAAAGGCACTAACAGGGCTAGATACTAAATAATAGTAACATAACAAATGCTGCTGAAATAGCAATCATATATACACAGCCACACATATAAATATACACATGTGTATTTGTGTTGTGCATATATGTGTATTAGGTTTGCATGTATTGCATACATATATCCATAAATCAATAAATATAGTTTGATATACTTCATCTTGTTTACATCTGGACATTTACATTTGCCCCATTAAAGTATATGTCTTTAAAAGTAGAGTATGGTTTTTGTTTATATTTTTATGTCCAATACTTAGAATAATGCTTGAAGCATATGATTAATTAATTAATACATATTGTTTGAATGACTTGCAAAAATGTCATTCTTGTAAGGAATCTCAGTAGCTGACTCCTTGAACTGAGCTCAGGAGAAGCATACCTTAATGTTGCTTAAGACTGAGATTTACATTCTAAGCCTACAAAACTCAGGAGGGTGGTGACTGGTCTATCCAAAAAGGAATTCAAAGTACACCAATCTGAAATACTCCAAGTTCCTTGTAGAATAATTGTTCTGCCTGGAGGAAGGAAACATAGGATTTAAGAAAATAAAATTCAGGACTAAGGACGGACCTACTGTAAAGTCTGAACACAGAAACTAAGGCAGGAATAATACAAAAACAATGTTTACTAAATTTTATTCCCCATGTCAAAGGTCAGGATATTAAAAAAAAAGTCATCAAAGCAGTGAGGACATATTACTATTTCTGGAGTTGCCTTAGAGAGTTAGGCTCTAGGTTTTATTAATTTTTTAAAAATTTATTTATTTATTTTCATCTATTTGTACATGCATATGTCCAACTTACAAAATTTCCTTCCACCATCCCTTCCCATCCCCCTCCCCTGAGTAGGGAACAATCAAGTTAGTATTTTATATATAAATATGTTATTAGACTTATTTACAAATTAGTAATTTTTGGCATGAGGAATTAGGATTAAATGAAAGAGAAACATAAGAGATAATTTTTATAAAGCGTTTATCAGATTCAGAAGGTTTTTTTTTTTCAGTGTATTTTGTTTTCTTTTGTTTTTCTTCCTTGGGTTGGGGATAATATAATCCACAACCAGTCCAATACAGTTGTCTTAGCTCTCTGGACTGTCAAGAGGAGTTGCTTCCATCAAGGTTGTTCATCTCATGATGTTGATGTGTACATTGTTCTCTTGGCTCTACGCCCTTTGCTCAGAATCAGATCCCATAAGTCATTCCATGCTTCTCTAGAGTCCAATCATTTATGGTTTCTTATAGAACAATAGCATTCCATAAACATTCATATACAATAACTTGTTTAAACATTCCCCAATTGATAGGCATTCCTTTAATTTCCAAATTTTGCCACTACAAAAAGAGCTGTTATGAATGGTTTTATTAATTTTGACTTACTATTCCTTAGCATAATTTATAAAAGTAATGTGGTTTCTGTTACAATTTTGAAATTTTAAATTTAATTATTGTATTATATAATTATATATTCATATATTATTTCTTTGTAATATAATATAATATATGATATGATAAGATATGATACAATGCGATATGATATAATATAATATGATACAATATTATATCATATCATATACAATATATATTATATATTATATATCATATATTATATCATTACATATTATTATATATTAATAATATAATATGCAACATTGATGTTAATATTAATATTGCTATGATATATAATATAATATAATATAAAACAATATAATATAATATAATATAATATAATATAATATAATATAATATAATATAATATAATATAATATAATGTAATGTGACTTGACGTGACATGACGTGACATGACATGACATGACATGATATAATGTGTTATTAAAATATAATTATTTAATTATTAACAGATTATCATATAATTAATATATAATTGTTAATATGAGTTATATAATATTTATTTTATTATATTATTATAATAAACTATTGTAATATAATATACATGATATATAATATTGTGATATATATGTGTAATATAATATTGTAATATATAATATAATTAAATATTACAGATGTTGATTGTTTTAAATGTGTTCTCATTTAACTTTGACTTCATAGTGGTAGCAAGACTCTTTTTGTGCTGTTGTTTTTGTTATAGTGAGGCAATGAGGTTAAGTGACTTGCCCAAGATAGCATAGCTAGTATAAGGTGCCTGAGGTAACATTTGAACCCAGGTCCTCCTGATTCCATGGCATATGTCATCTACCTGCCCCAGGTTTTATGTCTCAGTGGAGACAAAAATCTTTTAACAATGACTGACTACTTGGTATGCTCAGTGTAACATGCTTGGAAAAATCAAAAATACTTAAATATCACCTTAGACCAAAGGTTCAATGTGTTCTCTGTTCTAAGTATCTAACTCTTTTTTTAGATATCTTTAATAATTTTACATTAGGGAATGATAGGAAGAAGAAATATAGCCAGTATTCTCTGCCAAACATTTGACCTGGCCCTAGACTACTCCAGCAAGAATTGCAATATTAGACTTAACAGAGGTCAGGGAAATTCAAAAGAGAAAATAAAATAATTTCTTTTTCTAGCCAACAGACAGGATTGGTGGAAAAGAACATCTTTTTTCTAAGTGCATGGTAGATCTGTGAGGGACTGTCTGTGAAAGGAGCAAAAGAATGAAGAATATTGTAATTGCATTGAGAAAATTTCAGATCTCTTATTGCTAATGCAACTTGATAAAAGGAAAGGACCTATAAATCTAGTGATATGTCTTAGAACAATGAGCAGTTGTGGATCTAGTAAGGACTAACCATAACTGTATATGGACAGACCCCAAAGCCAGACTGTACTGAGAAAGAACTATTCCTAGAGCTACTTCTACTTAAGTCCAAAAGAGTCCTGAAGATAAATGACCTAAAAAAAAAAAAACAGAGAACATGGGGAAGCCTGAAATTTTATTACTCTGAGTCTACAGAAGCTTCCAGCTAGTCAATAGGGACTGAGCCCAGCAGCAGTTTACTTGAATTCCAACCAGGGGGAAAACTTGCATCAGTATACTTATGTTATACCCCTGTCCCCAAAGTTTATTTTATGGGACATTTTACTTATTGGTTAATATGTGTGCCCTGACATCATGACAGATACAGTGGTCAAGAGGGAAAGATTTTCATTTCTTATCCAGTCTCTTCAAGACTCTTCACGAGTGGGGTCACTTCAAATGCTTCTGAGTTTAAATTTTGAAATGTAAGCTGGAAGAGACCAAGATGCCATTAGGTTTGCTGATGGAAAAGATTATGGGAAGAAATGATTGATTAAGACTCCTTTATAACTTCATCTTGCTACAGTTATGAATTTGGGGAGATTTTTTTTGGAATTAATAAATCAAACTCTAACCACCATAGGTGACTGATCATGAATACAAGGGTAAAAATAAAGAAAAACTTTTCAAGAAGGGAAGGGAAAAGGAAGAGGATGATGACTGGTTGAAGAAGGATGCATCTAGAAAACACCCCTAGAGCTATATGCACTTTTCTCTTGTCTTCTTTACTAACGGAGAAAGAGAAAAAAATGTATCTTTGTGTGTGTGTGTGTGTGTGTGTGTTTTAATCTCCTTTATCTGAGTAACATGAAAGAAAAGTTCCCATGATACATACACCTTGATCTTTGTGTATTGTACTAGATGAGCATTTTAATTATTATAAGTTGTTTTTGCCATCTCTAATATATTCTTGTTCTTTTTCCTTTGCTTTCTTTTTATAGACAAAAAAAATAATACAGCCAATTTCAGAATTCATATGAAGATAAAGATACAATTAATGATTATATCTCAGAATATAAATGGAACATTTTTTTCTAATCCCTTTCTCCATTTGTCTTTTGTGATGCATTTTCTTAGACAAAATGACTTTTATGTCTTCTACAGCATGAGTCAGATAGATAATTAAGTAATATTGCAATGGTAGATGGCTCAGACTTTAGAATTATGAGTTTAGAGTCTTAAATTCTAATTCAAAGACTTGAATGCTAATCCAATCATTGATACTTAGTAGCCCTGTGACCTTCACAAATCACTTATCTTCTCTCAGCCTCATTGTCCTCATTGGTAAAGTATAAATAATAAAAGATTTTATTTGGCAATGATTTTATGAGCATAAAATGTAATAAGACTTGTAAAATATTTGTAATTCTTAAATTGCCACGTAAATTTTATTATTTCTACTATCTACTTTTTTTCAGTATGAGTGTACAAACATGTACATATGGAAAAAAGCATAACATATGATGATATACAGCCTAAGGAAAGACCAGAAAAGGTCAAACTAATCATTTATAAAATGACAGAAGATATAGAGCAGAAAAAAAAAATATGTGATTTTAGGAAATGAATTCTCATCTTAGCACCTTACATGAACTAGGTACTTACTAGGTGGGTGATGAATTATTAATATGAGCGAAAACGCATCTTGATGCACACAGAAAGTGCACACATTTATTTGAACCTAACGCATAGCCTTCTGTTCATTGTCTTTCCATGAAGTCTTGTCATAGGCATAATCTTTAAGAAGTCCTAAAATGTCAGAATAATTCACATTATAATTTCATAATAATACTAAATAAAATTAAATTTGTCTTTTTTCTGTGTTCACAAAATTGATCATTGCAAAGGTTAACATGTATCTCTGCATAGCAGCAAAAGTCAAAATAATTGGCTAAGTTATTAAATCAAGACTTTATTGAAGTACTGATCGGATTATGGCTAAAACATAAAATAGAAGGAATGGCAAAATAAAAAAAACCATTATTGTTAAGAGATGATGCTATATAATATAGTTTGTACATAGTCCATGCATTTGGGGGTCAGATTAGGTGTTAAATGTTTCTTTTCAATGATTATACACTCTTATTTCAACAAAATTATAAATTATTCTATTCCTATTTAATATTGTCAACTAATAGTTTTCCCTTGATGCTATCAGAATAGTCCATATTCATCTGCTCCTGAAAACAAATTGAGATTTCAACTCCAGGATTTGTGAATCTTTCATTTTTTACTTAATCTTCTGAAATTTATTATTATCCCACATTGTAATTATCTCAAATTATGCAATTAATCCTCATGACTATTATTGCATAATTAATTTTTCAGCATATGTTGTTAAAGTGTCTGTTAATTACTGGATGTAACTTAGGTACTCTAATAGTATAATTGAGTCCTCTGAATTGTGGGATTAGAACATTCTCCTGATTATTTAAAATATGTATATATATACATACATACATATATATATATATAATATATATATATATACATATTATATATATATATATATATAAACTTTGCTTGGTTTACAAATGCATGACTGTGAAGACAAGGCTTATTGCCAAAAGTATAACCAATGTTTTTTCTTAAATTATTTTAGAGGAAAAAAATACCACTTATTTAAACAGGAAGACCAGACCAAACTTTCTGCTTATATCATTGACAATTAGATGACTATTTTTACTTATGAGTACCAAAATGGAATCAAGAGGAAACACCCTTAAAAGAATACACAAGAATATACAAAATACTCTCTATTCTCCATGAAATTTGTGTTATATCTGCAGTCAATGTTGGAATGATACTTGATATGCTCTTTAAGAAACAAGGGAAGGGCAGCTAGGTGGCGCAGTGGATAGAGCACTGGCCCTGGAGTCAGGAGTACCTGAGTTCAAATCCAGCTTCAGACACTTAATAATTACCTAGCTGTGTAGCCTTGAGCAATCCATTTAACCCTATTGCCATGCAAAGAACCTAAAAAAAATTTAAAAAATGAAAATTAATAAAAGAAACAGTAGCATCATCATTCCTGGACAACTGCAGAATTAATAAAAGTACTAGGTTAAATTTACATAATGTCTAATAGTTTACATTGGCTTTATATGCACTAGCCCATTTTATTTTCACAATTGTGTAGGGCAGATGCTATAATTATTATTTTCTCGACATTGTAGATGAAAAAACTGAGACTGAATATGCTTAGTAATTATCCTATAATCATTAAGTGTCTTATAAGGCAAAGTTTGAATCCTAGTGTCTCATTACTATTGGTTCATTTGCCTTTCTCTTATTCCAAGATGCCTTTTATACCAATAATGTAGTATGTGATTAAGTCTGTTTCTTCAAGTTGGATTCATAAAAGGTGACTGCTATAATAGGAATCGGAAAAACTCTGGTTCTACATTCCTCACACTATAGCTTGGGGAAAAAAAATCCCATAAATCTGGGGCATACTCTCCAAGAAATACAAACATTGAAATTTGGGAGTATGGGTCCAAAATTGGAGAAAAATCATAGTGAAATATGTTTGTGTGTGTGTGTATGTGTCTGTGTGTTTGTGTGTGTGTGTGATATACCTAAGATATACCTAAGAGAAATAAAACACATTAATCCTGATACAGAATATATTGTTATTATAGTCTCTGTGAGGTTCCCCTTGAGAATTCTCTTTGAGTTTCCAGTTGTCTGTAGCCAGTTCTCTTCTTAGCTGCCAGAAGTCCTGACATATTGTTTACATGCCTTTCAGGAATGAATGAACACCTTTTCTCCCTCAGCTGTTCCTTGAAGTATCTCTTGAACTGGCAAGCTATCAAATGATTGGATAGAGTGGCTCCCATTCCTCTGCTGAGAGAAATCTAATGATTCCCTCCCCAAAAACCTCATGAATCTTCCCTGGGCTTAGCTATATAAAACCCCCTAAGGTGTAACTATCTTACCTGCCTCTCCAAAAAGTGTATTCCCTTAAATTGAGGGGATGCCCATCAATTGTGGAATGGCTAAACAAATACCTTGAAATATTATTATTTTATAAGAAACCATAAAAGGGTGGACTCTAGAGAAGCATGGAATGACTTATGGGAGTAGTGAAGTGAGTGAAGGGAGTAGAACCAAGAGAACAATGTACACATTAACAACAGCTCTGTGAGATGAACAAACTTGATGGAAGCAGCTCCTATCAGCAGTCCAGAGAGATAAGGCACCTATATTGGATTGGCTATGGACATGTTATCCCCATCCATAGGAAGAAAAACAAAACAAAACACACACACACACACACACAACACACACACATACAAATAAACAATCCTCCAGAAACTGAAGAACACTTTATAAAAATTATCTATGTACTCTTTCCCTTAATCCTAATTCCTCATGCCAAAAATAATTAACATTAAACTTGTAAACATGTTTATCAAAATATGTATGTACAATGCTTACCTGAATGCCACTGAGAGGAGGCAAGGGAGGGTAGAAGGTAATTTTGTAACTTGAATACATGCATGTGAAAATAGATGAAAATAAATACTTTTAAAAGATTTTAAAATAAAAACTGATTTTACTCAGAAAGAAATATTCCTATGGTTTCAATTATGATCATGTAAAAGATTCCCAAAACATGAAGTTGAAGATAAAAATGAATAGAGACAAATGTAAAGTTTTGACCTTGCTTTCAACAGAGCACCTTCACAAGTTTAGTGTATGTAATGTATCACTAGAGTTCCCTTTGTCTGGAAAATATTTGGAGGTTCTAGAGATTTGCAATCTAACAATTATAAATGATAGGCAAATATAGCTAATATGTGAGAATTCTTCTTTAATAACATAGTATATAAGCATCTAAGTGATAGTCTTACTTTACCTGGACATAGAATAAATCTGAATTTTATTTTATTTTGTTTCTAGGTTTCATATTATAGCTTGGATTGATTAATTAGAGAGTGAAGGGAATGTCATTTCTTTATTATTAATTCTGTGTTGTAGAGTGTTGTAGAGGATGGGAATAGAAGAAACAAAATCAAGGTGTGGCTAGGTGGTGCAGTGTATAAAGCACCAGACCTGGTGTCATGAGTACCTGGGTTCAAATATGGTCTCAGACACTTAATAATTACCTACCTGTGTGGCCTTGGGCAAGCCACTTAACCCCATTTGCCTTGCAAAAAAAAACGTAAAAAAAAAAAGAAGAAACAAAATCATCTTCAAACGACTTCCTATGCACAATTGATTCATGGGATCACAAAGAATCAGATATGACTTAATAACTGAACAAACTGGGTCTATTTTAATTTTTAAAAAATAGTCCTCTTGGTTATGAACCTCAGGTTATGAGCCAATTATTATCCTCATTTTTCATATAAGAAAACACTCTTAGAATTACTATTGGCCCATGGATGCATAGGTGTTATAGTAATTAAATGGATGAAGATGATAAATACAAATTAAATTCTCAATGTCTGGAAGGAAAGTATCAAATGTTTAATTTCATGATTTTATGTAATAATTTTAAATTCTCTAATCCCCAAAGGTTCATAATATCTGAAATAACTTTCATCTCAATTCAATCAGGTTTTTACTTTTTTATGAAATATCCAAAGAATAGAATAAAATTATTTGTATCTCCTTCTTGAAGAAATATTTTTTTTTCATCAGGGAATGGAAGAGAAAAAATCATTGGCACATTTTTACTTAAAATCTTGCTTGCTAATTGTCTTTTCTGCTATTTTTATTTATTTTTTTTGTTTTGTTTCAGTACTGAAAGCAAACATTATCTCTTCAGAAGAAAACAGAGAAATTACTCTCAATTGAAATGTGCCAATAGATTTTTGACAAATAATTGTAATTTAAAGACACAATCTAACTTTTCCATTTTCGCTACTTACCTTAATATTACTTACACTTAAAATGTCATGAAAGAGTGAGATTATTTTCCTTTAATATACATTTAATTCTGTCAGAATTTGGGGGCCTCAGAGTAAATAATATTATCACAGAATGAGAAATGAGCACCTACGGATGGTGGTCACCAGTTCTATTGTATAAGATGAGAAAAAACTCATCATAAAAATTCAGGAAGATATTAAAAAGAAAACTTGATTCTGTCTTAATGAAGTTTAATTGTGGATAAAGTAAAATTCTAATAATAACTCAAAGTACACATTTCTTAAGGCTGTTCAAAATTTTGTCATTCCAGACCATTGATAAATGTAATTGGATGCTTTGAAAGCTGGTCAAGATTTGTAGTTAAATATGATGAATTCTGTTCTTTCTTTGCCTGAGGGCAGGAGCAAGGAACCAAGACATAAAGAAATAGATGAAGTTATGCTAAATTAATCATGAAGTACAAACCACAGCTTTTATGTATTTTGTACTTTTGTCTCATATTACTCATAAAATCCATGAAATTACATATTATGTTATTGTATGATTGGGGAAAATTGAACAAGGGATTCTGGGAAGAAAGTAAAGTGTAAAACAAAAATTCTGGTTAAAAAAACAACTAAAAATTCCTTGTTACTTGACAATAAAATTAATTTGAAGGGTTAAATCAGTACATTTAATTTTGTAATATCTTTTCATGGGAATCTGAAGATATGTGAAGTAAAATTACTAAAACATTAATTATAACCCTATCTTTTATTATCTAGGAAAATAGGTTTCATAAAATATTTAATTTAAGTAAAAAAAATTGTACTATAAAAATTTAACAATTCACACACACACAAGTACACATATATAAACACTTGAGGACACCCCCATCTGAACCCTTGTCAAAAAAAAATAACAGCTAGGCATCTACTTCATCTACTTGAATCAAAATGTAATGATTTCCCTGCCAAAAAAAATGTATTAATGCATTCAAAGAAAGGGAAAGTAACTGAAGAACAATTTTATATCTGTAGTTCATGGATCTCTTTTTTTGCAACTGATATTCTTGCTATTTCTGTATTAGATTCTTTCAACTTATCAGATTACTTTACATCTGTCTCCATGCGATATCCAGAACACTGTTGTTTCCATAAAAATAAGAAAGTGACAGACTAACCCAGACTCAGACACCATAAACAGAAATTAAGTGGTAAAGTAATTTTAAAAATTCTGTTAAATATTATCACCCATAGTATAGTACTCTGGTAAGAACACTGTGACCTAAGAACCCATTTTAAAACAAGTTTCACTCTTCTAAATAATTACATGTGACTTAATCTTCAATTGAATCCATCATCTCTCTATCTAAAGATAGGTAGCAGCATATTTTCTTTGAAATTTGGTTTGACCATTGTGCTGATCAGAGTTTCTAAGTCTTTCAAAGTTAATTCTTGAGGTGTTTTGATTATCAAAATATTATATTATAGAAGTTATTTTCCTGTTGCTGCTCTTCATTTTTCAACAGCTTTTATGGTTTCCTATTATTTTTCCTGAACACTCCCTTAACACTCCATTAACACTCCCTTAATATTGTTAAAAATAATATTCCATCATATTCATAATTCCATAAGCTGTTCAATCGTTCCTCAACTGATGAGCCTACAATTAGTTTATAATTCTTTTTCATTACAAAAATTGTTATTTTATTTTATTTTTGTACACATGTGGCTTTTTTCTTCTTTCTTTGGTTTCCTCGAGATATACACCAAATAATTATGGTTCTTAAAGAGGATCAAAATGACATCAATGTCTTGGAGTTAAAGTACAGTGTGTCCAACTGTGACTGATCAGACCCATATGAGTCGAAAGGCTCTAACACAGGTCAAGCAGAAATAATGCTATGAACATTTGAAGTGGAAATGTTTCCAAATTTGGTCAGATCACATTTCTTTTAAGCTCCTGAAATTCTACTTGACTCATAGAACACAGCATTTTCTTTGATTCAGGAATGCCATGCTGGGTGGTCCTTTGTAAGTGTATCTCATGTCATGTAATCAATTACAAAATTCTTCAAAGAGATATTGAGAGTGTTTTTTTAATCACTTTTTGACCATGTGAGCCCTTGGCTTCTATGAATTTTTCCTAAAAATATTTTTTAGGCAAATATATGTTTGACATTCAAACACTATATCCAATCAGAGTTGTACTCTCTGCCATGACACATAAAAAGTGGAAAAGACATAATGTCTGGGTATGATTCATTTTATTAAATATGACTGGTGATTAATATAAACATGGTTAATATATAAACATTAATATAAACATGGTCAATTGGTTGTCTTTCACAAACTGAAAACTCCTCATAATAGTGAGAAAAAAGATATTATAATAAGAGATGGACCTATTTTGACTCTTTTGGTGTGAGAGAATGTTATGTTGAAAAAGTACGTTTTATGCAAGTTATATTTTTAGGTTCATTAATAAAGTATTTAGGAAGAAACCAACATTAACTGCAACAATAATTAATCTTTGTGAAATTTGTTTTTTGGCCCAAATTTGGCACAAAACATTCAGCCATGGAACGAAAAGGAAAAAACATATTGTTTCAGTGGAGCTAATGAGGTTCTGGGAGATATGACTGATCACTCAGTCTTGAGCAAAGACAATTATCTCTAATAAGACCTCCCCAACCTAGAACAATATACACAGGGGGTTCACCTCAACTCAAACTTGACTTACTAGAACACAATGTACTTGAATTCAACTAGAATGAAATCTCTTTAACTTTTGAACAGATCTAGGCTTTCTCAGTTGGATAAATCTAATCTATGATTTCATATCACCATTAGACCTGTTCAACAAACAATTAGGGAGGAAGCTAGATGGTACAGTGGATAGAGGACCAGACCTGGAGTAAGGAGGACCTGAATTCAAATTCGTCCTCAGACACTTAATAATTGCCTAGCTGTATGACCTTGGACAAGTCGCTCAAACATCATTTGCCTTAAATAAAATAAAAAAAAAAACCAAATAATTAGGGTTTGACCCAATTCACTATTTAGAAAATAGGAAGTAAAAATCCTGTATCTCCTCAAAATTAAAAATTGGTTATTTAATAGTCATTTCTCTCACTGTAGTAGAGTTTGGATATTTGGTAGTTCAGTTCAAGATATGTCATTAGTATACAGTACCTTAGCTTGCAGAGTCCTCTTCAGGTCCTTCCTAAGACAATTCAAGTGGAAGCAATTCAGTGTGCCCGCATGGCATTGGAATGCTCTAGACTAGCACTCTGCATCTATGTATGCATTCCTGGACAGTATACTGCCAAGGTTAAGGGAATTTATCCAATATTCAACATTTCTCTATTTAGTGTTACCAATGGTTCCACATGTGCGTAGGATGGTACTAAGTGGTGAATTTGCACTCTGCTGGCATGAATTGTTTGGCCAAAATTGAGTGCACAATGATTCTGAGTTTTTTTTTAAATCATTTACCAACTATCCTTACACTTGAGTTGTCTTGTGGCCTTTTAAAGTTAATTTATTGTCAGTATGGCAACTAAACTTTATCTCATGTTTGTCCTCTTTGAATGTGTCTAACATTGCTGAAAATTCTATGTTAATAAACCTGGCTTCAAGCACACAGTCTTACTTCATTCCATTGGTGAGTGGGAAAGTACAAAAATAATCTCAGTCTTCCAGTAATATCTCCAGGTCAAAGGGCAGAAATAATTTAATAGTATGGAGACATAATGACCAGTTCCTTTCCTTATAATAAGACCAATTCAAAAATATTGCTTTAATGTAGAATAATTTCTTTTCCTCAGAGTACTCCAAATGTGTTATACTTTTTTATAAATTTTGCAGTCTTATGTGTGAGACTTTATCTCAGAATTGTTTTAATTTACATTTTTCTAATTATTGCTTATTTAGAATATTCCTTTCATATAGCTATTAGCAGATGTATTTACATTTTTGAAAATTACCTAATCATATCCTTTGAATATATCCTCTGCTCTTATTCTTATAAAATTGATTCGATTCAGTTCCCTAAATGTCTTAGAGATAAATCCTTTATCAGGAAAAAAAAAAAAAAAACTTGCTTCAAAGTTTTGTTTTCCAAATCATTATTTTTCTTTCAGTTTTTAACTGAAAGGTTTCTGTTTGTTCAACAACATTTTAAATTCTATATAATCAAAATGAGATATTTGTTACTATGGACTTCTCTACCTTTTGTTTGCTGTATTTTCTCCACCATCCATAGATTTATCTGGAAATTTCTTTCATGATCCTTTATTTATTATCTCACTCTTTGTGCCTAAATTACATATCCATTTCCTGTTTTTCTTGGGAAATGTTATGAGTGTTGGCCTTTACTTAGTTTAATCTAGAAAGCTTTCCATTTTTCCTAAGAAGTTTTGTCACATAGGGAGTCCTTGCCCTAAATGAAATATTTAGATTTATTAGACTAGGTTACTGTATTAATTTGCTTTTATATATCATATATCTATTCTATCCTACTGATTAATTTCTTTATTCTTTATTCAGTATCAAACTGTTTGGATTATTATGACTTTTACTAGACTTTGAGATATAATAAGATGAGATTTTCTAGGGTGAAAGAAGTGAAATTAATAACCAGTGATTTGATGGACTCTAGAGTTTTCCCTTTTTTAAAAAAGTCCTGATTTTAAAAGTTCAATGTCTCAGAGGATTTTGCAGATCACGAGGTTGCTAATCATTTCTTATTCATATCCACCTAATTGGAATAGTTACTGTCATTTTTAATATATGCGTTTGGTCTACCAATATGTAATTATTAGTTCTTCATTTATCTATTTTTTTATTTTTTTAAAGAACTCTTTGTAATTGTATCTATATAAATACTAAGTGTATCTTAACAAATGCAGTTCCAAATATTTTATATCAACATTTATTTTAAATGTAAATTATCAATCTCTTTTTTCCTGTTATAGTTTTTTCTTCTGATAACATACAAAACTGCTGATGCTTTCTGTGGGTTTATTTTACATCTACATCCTACAACTTTTCCAGAGTTGTAAATTATTTCAAATAATTTTAAAGACTTTCTCGGGTCCTCTAAATAAGACATCATTTCACATGCAAAAAATGGAAAATTTATCCATTCTTTGCCTTCATTTATTCTTTTAGTTTTATTTCTCTTGTCTAATTAATATACCTATTTTATACTATATTTATAGTAATAGTGCTGAATGACTTCATTGTTTATCCTTGATCATTTTAGAAAAGTTTCAAATTTTCCTTCTAAAATTGCCAGGTCTTAGTTCTAAGAGGGTACTGCAAATCATTTAAGGAAAAATATATTTAGTTATATATTTTCTAGCATTGTGAAAAGAATGGGTTTTGTTGTATTATGTCAGAATTTTTTTAATCTGCATCTTTTGATATAATCATATTATGTTTAAAAAAATTTTTGTCCTTCATATGGTCAGTATTATTTATAGATTTCCTAATATTTAACCTTCATTCATTTTCTGGTTTAAAACCCATCATAGCATATTGTCTTTGTGATATGTTATAGTTTCTTTGCTGAAATTAAAAAAAAATATTGTATACATTTATATCAGTGTTATTGATATATGGTTTTCTCTCTTTCAACTCTGGTTTATCATGACCATATTTGTATCAAAGAATTAATTTGCTACAGTTTTTCTTCTATTTTTTCAAACAGTTTGCATAGTATTGAGGTGAATTGTTCATTAAATGCTGGTATAATTTTCTTAAAAATTCATCTGCTACTGCCCCTACCACCACATTAGGACATTAGGGAGCAATTTATGGATTGGGAATTATTGAGGAATTTATACACACACACACACACACATTTAAACCATTAGAAGTTGTCTGATTAGGGTGAAGACAAGATGGCAGAGTAAAGGCAGGTAATTCCAGAAGCTCTCCACTAGATTGTTCCAAACTCCTTTAAATACTGTCTGAAATCAGATTCTAGAATGGAGGAATCCACAGAAAGACTGAATGAAACATTTTCCAAGTTGAAGACAAATGGAAGATCCACTGGAAAGGTTCATGATGTTGGGTTTAGAAAGGACTGCAGAGCAGAACTGGCTGTACTGTCCAACGTGAAGCAAACTGGCTGCAACCACTGAGGAATTGCCCATGGGGCACCTTGGTTCCTGGGGGTGCCTGGATCCATCGCAGCAGTGGTGGTTTCCAGACCTCTCCAACCAGAGATGCCAAGGACAACCTGGAAGCTCAGTGGGTTAACTCTGGTGTACCAGAGGAAGAGGGGAGCCAAGTCCAGTGCAGGCCTCAAAACAAACTTGGCCCGACTAGGAACAGACTTGGAAATCCACCCGGCAGGGAGTCACCAGGACTTGCTTCCAGAGGGTTCAGCCCATGAATGGTAAGAGGGGTCTGGGGACACTGAAGAGATCTCTTTGTTATCTATCCTAGAGGCAGGATTCAATGACTTTACCTGTTCTTAGATCTAGGCTCAGTCTGGGCTCCATTTTCAGGAAAAGGAGCTTTACTGCTGTAGAGTAGTGGGCATGCTCCTCACAGTTCCAGGGCAGAGATGAGTGCATGTCATTCCCAGCACAAAGAAGGAGAACAGACAGTTTCTCATAAGAATTTGAAGGATTTGAGGTCTCTGGGGAAAGTATCCCTGAAATTAGCTGCAAAAACTCTCAAAAGATTGGGTAAGTGTGTCCTCCACCTTGTAGAGAGAGCATCAACTTAACAAAGAGTCAAAATAAAGTCATAAGCCTGAAAAATGAGCAAACAACAGAAAGAAAAAAAAACTTACCATAGACAATTACATTGACCCTATGGAAAATCAAAATCCATACTCATAAAATATCAAGGTAGAAACTTCTGTATCCAAAGCCACCACAAAAAAATAAGAATTGGTCTCAGGTTATGGAAGAGCTCAAAAGAATTTTCAAAATTGAGGAAGGGAGGTAGAGGAAAAAATGAAAGAGAAATGAGAGGGATGCAGGAAAATCTTGAAAACCAAGTCAGCAGCTTAGTAAAAGAGATTTAAAAATACTGAAGAAAATAACATATTAAAAACCAGTTTAGGTCAAATGGAAAAAGCAATCCAAAATGTCAATGAGAAAAATGCCTCAAAAACCAGAATTGAACAGAAGAAAAACAAAATAAAAAAGGTTTCTCAAAAAAATGACAATTCCACCCAAATTAAATTATTTCTCATTCAGTGCTATAGCAATCAAACTTCCAAATACCTATTTTACTGAGCTAAAAAAACAGTAACAAAATTCATCTGGAATAAAAAAAAACAGAATAGCAATCGAACTGATGGAAAAAATGTCAAGGAAGGTGCCCTAGTTCTACCAGATCTAAAGTGGCAGTGACCAAAACTATCAGGTACTTTTTAAAAGATAGAATGATGGATTAGTGAATTAGTATAAGTTCAAAAGAAGCTGTAGTAAATAATTTTACTGTTTGAGAAAGCCAAAGACCTTAGCTTCTGGCAGAAGAACTCAGGATTTGACTAATAATTGATAAAAATGGAAAATAATATGGCAAAAACCAGACAAAGACCCACATCTCACACCATATAACAAAACAAGATCAAAACAAAGTTGGTATAAAATTTAGACACAGGGTGACACCATAGATAAATTAATAGACCAAGAAATGCTTTATCTATCAGATCTACAAAAAGGGGATAAATTCATGACCAAACAAGCATTAGAGCACATTATAAACTTCAAAATGAATAATTTTGACTAAATCAAATTAAAAAGGTTATAAAATCAATGATGCCAAAATTACAGGGAAAGCAGAAAACTGAGAAACAATCTTCACAACAAGGAGTTCTGATAAAGATGTCATCTGTAAAATATACAGATTACTGCTTCAAATTTATAAGGTTACAAGTCATTCCTTCATTGATAAATGATCAAAGAATATGAATAGATAGTTGTCAAATGAAGAAATTAAAGCTATATGCAATCATGTGAAAAAATACTCCAAATCTTTACTGAATAGAAAAGTACCAATTAAAATAACTATGAGATATCACCTCACACCTATCAGATAGACTAAGATGACAAAAAGGGAAAATGTTGAAGACGTTATCGGAGGATTGGGACATTAATACACTGCTGGTGGAGTTTTGAATGGATCCAACCTTTCTGGAGATCAATATAGAACTATGCCCAAAGAGCAATAAAACTGTTCATACCCTTTGATCCAGCAATTCCAATTCTAGGTCTATATCTCCAAGAAATCCTAAAAAATGGAAAAAAATCCTACATATTCCCAAATATTTGTAGCAGCTCTTTTTTGTAGTGGCAAAGAATGGGAAATTGAGGAGAAGCCCATCAATTGGGGAATGTTTAAACAAGTTATGGTACATGAATACTATGGAATATTATTGTTCTATAAGAAACCATAAATGATAAGACTCTAGAGATGCATGAAATGATTTACAGGATCTGATGCTGAGTGAAGGGAACAGAAGCAAGAGAACAATGTACACGTTAAGAATAATATTGTGAGATGAACAACCTTGATGGATGCAGCTCCATTCAGCATTTCAGAGATCTAGGAAAACCATATTAGACCAGTCATGAACAATGCTATCCCCCTCCAGAGAATGAAAAACAAAACAAAACAAAACAAAACAAAAAACCTTTAGAATCTGATGAACACTTCATTTTTTTTCAAGGCAATGGGGTTATGTGGCTTGCCCAAGGCCACATATCTAGGGAATTATTAAGTGTCTGAAGTTGGATTTGAACTCAGGTACTCCTGACTCCAGGGCCAGTGCTCTATCTACTGCACCACCTAGCTGCCCCTGATGAACACTTTATTAAAAAAAAACTTTCATGAATCTCTTTTCCTTAATTCTACTTCATCATAACTAAAATGATTAAAATGTAAACATGTTTATCATAAATATGTATGTACAATGCTAACCTGCCCATTGGCTGCTGAGGGGAGGGTGAAAGGAAATGTTCTAACTTAAAATTATGCATATGCATATGGATGAATGTTGAAAAACTTTCAGAGCTTGTATAAAATATTAATTTAGAAAAGGTCTCTGAAGAAAATAATTCTTCCAAATGTAGAATGGAGCTAAGGGAAGCTGATGACTTGCAATCAAGAAACAATACAACAAAACCAAAAGAATGAAAAACTAGAAGAAAATGTGAAAGAGCTCATTGGAAAAACAACTTATCTGGAAAACAGATTGATTAGAGATAATTGAAAAGTTAATGGATTGCCTGAAAATCCAGGAAAAGAAACCAGACTTCATTTTTCAAATAATAATCCAATAAAATGGCCCTGATATCCTAGAAACACACGATGTAATAGAAATTGAGAGAATCTAACAATCACTTCCTGAAAGAGATTCCAAAACGAAAACTTCCAGGAATATTATGGCCAAATTCTAGAACTTCCAAGTCTAGAAGAAATTATTACAGTCAGAAACAATTCAAATATCATTGAGTTTCAGTCAGGATAACACTGGGTTTAGCAATGTCTACATTAAGATCTCATAGGTCTTGGAATATGATATTCCAGAAGCCAGGAGAACAAATTACAACCAAGAATCAACTTCCCAGCAAAACTGAGCATCCTCTTTCAGGGGAAAAGATGGGCATGTAATGAAATAGGGGACTTTCAATTTTTCCTATTGAAAAGATCAGATCTGAATAGAAA
Organism: Macrotis lagotis; assembly: GCF_037893015.1. Lineage (NCBI taxonomy): Eukaryota > Metazoa > Chordata > Mammalia > Peramelemorphia > Peramelidae > Macrotis > Macrotis lagotis. The sequence goes on from NC_133666.1 coordinate 390,749,495, forward strand.
GTTTGATCTTCAAGTACAGGGGTGGATTGGAAGGACAAATTATGAGAAATTTAATGATGTTGAATTACATCTATTCCTCAGTGGGAAGCTGATAATATTAACTTATATGAGCCTTCGCATTTATTAGGTAAATTAGAAGGAGCATGTATAGACATGGCACAAGAGAGAGCTGAATATGAAAATATATTATATTATAAAGATGGATTTAATATACTGGGAGAAAGGGAAAGGAGTAGCATGGGGAGGTAGAATATTTCACATAAATAAGGCAAGAAAAATCATTTGCAATGGAGTAGAAGGGGGAAAAGGGAAAGGTGAGGGGGAGTGAGTCAGCTTTAACTGTCATCAGAAATGACTCAGAGAGGAAATCACATACACACTCTATTAGGTATAATAATATATCTTAGCCTAGAAGAAAAAAAAAAGAAAGGAAATGGATGGGAGAAAGGGGTTTGGGGGAGGGGAAAATGAATGATAGAAGAGAGGGATGATCCTGGGAGAGCGTGTTCAGATATTACACACTTTTGAGAAGTACAGAGTAAAAGAAGAGAGAGAACGGAGTAAATGGGAATGGGGAGTAATAGGATGGAGGGAACTATAGCTAGCAATAGCAACTATGAGAATAATATATTGAAACAATTCTCTGAAAGACTTAAGATAAAGAATGCTATTCATCCCAAAGGCAGAGCTGATGGTATCTGAATAAAAATTGAATCATCCTTTTTTTTTCTCTCTCACTTTATTTCTCTTTCTTTGTGGGGGAGGAGGTTATGTTTCCTTTTATTACATGACTTATGTAGTGTGGAAAAAAATTTTTTAAATTTTCCAATGTATTTGATTTTTTCTGCTTCATGACAAGTATGTACACACAAACATTCTTGCAAGTGCATATGTACATGAATATTCACTTATATATACAGATACACATGTATTTATATATACCTACATATATACACACACGCACACATACATGCATATACATATACACCCATAGTGATTACTTGGCCAAATGCTAAGACACGTCAAACACTTTTAACGAGATTGATCCTGATAGCTGATTTATAACTAACAGTATTTACTAAGAAAATATTCTAACACTTTTTATATTGAGCAAATATGGCAGTTTTGAAAACACTATCATACATTTTGAAAAGCCAGAATTTTCTACATGCTACCATAGGCATTAAAGAATTTATATTTGAATAATTATACAGTCAAGTAATTTTGGGTGGGAACTTGGATGGAGAGCAGATAAATTATGTTACATGATTTCTTTATTAGTAGTATTAGCATTATTATTATATGATCATCATTATTACTATATCATCAGACTATATCATTAGTACTATAACATCATCATCACATCATTATTTTATGGTTTAGTTCTGTTGATATTAGCACATGATTCAGATCCAGAGTGCAAACTCCTGTGAAATTTATTCTAACAAATGGTCTTAAGACCATAAACAAAGAAATTGCTATGACTCTGAAGTAATATGACTAAAGCACAGAGAAAATTGCCTCATAATTCAATAAACTTTATCAAACATTTAGTATATTTATGGCAGTATTCCATATAAAAACTACTGGCATTATGATCTTGAATTTCTATTTCTTTCCTTTAAAAATGAGTCATATGATTTAAGGTTATTTAATAAATACCTTTTTAAAAACTAAATATTTGGGGCGTAGTGGTATAGTGGATAAAACACTGGCCCTGGAATCAGGAGTACCTGGGTTCAAATCTGTTCTCTGACAATAATTACCTAGCTATGTGGCCTTGGGCAAACCACTTAACCCCATTGTCTTGAAAAAACATAAAAAAAACTCTAAATATTTAATTGGAGGAGAAAGCAACTTTAAAGTTCATGTTAAATACTGGAAGCTATAAATTACCTCAGGTAGAATCAAAGGTCCAAATACATCCAAATGAAGGAGAAAGACACTCTAATACATGAAGAGATAAAAAAAAAACAGATTTAAAACACTCCTCTGAGTTTCAGTGTCAACTTTAGGTCAGAATGTTTTGTGAACAGATGGTTTTCCTAGAAAGTAGATTCATATTCATTTTCAGCCAGTCCTCAGCATTCTTGGCTTTAATATTCACCACTTTAAGCATTCCCATATTTTATTAGTAACTTCATTTTCACCTTGACATTGCAACCACGTATATTCTCTTCTATGTGCAGTATAGAAAAAAAAAAGAGAGAGGCACATTGTTCAGGTATATAATTAGAAAAAGAAGCATTTGAAAAAGTGTTTTCACAGTGATGGAGCTGGAAAAAATATAAAAGTGACTAAGTTTGGGGGTAAATGAGGTATTGCTCAACTACCTTCCTCCTTCTCACACCCCACTCTCTACACAATTCCTTCCCTGAAGCACTTGTAGCAGAATTTCCATTGTTGGGAGCTCCAAAAAGCATCAGAAATTCACCTTGAGGCATGAGATTTTCATCTGGGATCAATTCATCCTAGCCATAGAACCATCATTATGGAGGCAGATGTTACCACTTTCCCTTTTTGTAACCTAGGATTCTCCTAACCTCACTATTCCTGCCTCTCTCTGTCCATTCTGAGAATTTCCTCTTTGCACCCCTGCATCTTATAGGTTATTTCATGAATACTCTTTTAGGACAAGTGCATATTATACTCATAAATGTTTTTTATTATAAGGACATTTTTGTAGAAAACTAAAAATTTATAACAAAATTTTCAGTTTTTGGTGGTCACTGAAATGTCACACCCAATTTCGTATAGGTTCAGCATATCAACATTTTCAATTTTTACTTTTACATTGCACATTGGTCCTGATAAAAGTTGAAGATTGCTGACTGAACCTATAATCTAAAACAGAGCCATAGCATCATCTGTAGACAAAACAAAACATTAAAGTGCCTTTATGAAGATGAGGTAGAATACTTCTCATTAAAATATTTTTTAATTTTAATATTTAAATGTTAAAATTTATTTTAATAATATTTCAAAGATATTTAAATTAGCCAGAATGCTACTATTCTACCAAGATTCTTACAAGTAAGCCTCTAGGGGCAGCTAGGTGGCGTAGTGGATAAAGCACCGGCCCTGGAGTCAGGAGTACCTGGGTTCAAATTCTGTCTCAGACACTTAATAATTACCAACTGTGTGGCCTTGGGCAAGCCACTTAACCCCATTTGCCTTGCAAAAAAAAAAAACAAGTAAGCCTCTAGTTCCATTAAATATTATATATGATATACATATTTATATGGCATATATGTATACTATATATGTATGTGTATGTGCTTATGTGTTTGAGGGCCCATATAGAGTCAAAACAGTTAGACCAAGAGGGAAAGAATGAGAGAAGGTATGGGAAGAGAAAAGAAGGTATGATGGGGAGGAAAAAGTACGGGAAAATACAGATTGGAAGGGAAGGGAAGGAGAGTGGAGGAAAGGAAAGGGTGGGAAAGTAGAGAGAAAAAACAGGAAGAAAAAGGAAGGGTAGGAAAAGGAAGGCAATAAATTTTTATTAAGAGCTTATTGTGTGTTATTCTATGTACTATTTGTATAAAGACAAGTAACATTCCTATTTTTATCTTCATATGTTATTAATTATATATCTGCATTATTAATTATACATATATAAATAGCATACCTGTATATGTATAAACACACAAAATATTTATATGAACATAACAATATATATTATATGCATGTGTAATATATACATTCATAGACATGTTCCTACAAACAAACATACATATGTGTATTTAAGTATATATTAGGTAAAAGAGGTTAAATAGAAATGAATACATTATATTATATAGTATATTCATTTCCATTTATCTCCTTTTTACTGAAACATGGAGCTTGGTTTTATATAGCTATCCTAAAATCTTGGTACAGGCTTGTGTTTAATACTATTTAAGTTATAAACCTATACTAAAACTTTTGGCATATTGTATTATATTAATTCTCTTTACATCTGTGAAAAATAGATCTTTATAAGGTATACAGGGTGCAATGGTTTCCCTATATATACAGCTTTTTTCTTATTCTAGCTCAATTTTTCCTTACAAAGGAATTTTGAAATTTTATATAATCAATATTTAGAAGTTTTTTACTGTAAGATCCTTGCCATATCTACATTAAGATCATAGTTAGAGCTGGAATTAGAAATAGAAATTATTGGATTAAATACCATTATTTTAATGATGAGAAAATTGGGGCACAGAAAGGTCAAATGACTTGCCCAAGGTAACACAACTGATAAATTCCTCCCGTGAAGGCTTCCAGATGCCATAGGAAGTATGCTAAATACTGTATCATCTAGCTTTCTCATTTTCAAAAAGATTTTATTTCAGATATTCATCTTAAAGATACCTTGATTCAGTTGTATTGTTTTTTGGGAAAAATTTTATACTGAAAAGCACATATTCATTATTACACTAACTTGTGTTTTAAATCGCAAGTATATTCCTGTTTTCTCTCAAAAGGTATTTTCCAGATTTACTATCAGTTCTGGTTGATTTGAAAAACAATCATTGGCTTATTGTGTTCATATGCATATAAATTTGCAATTCTATTTTATCTGACTAAATTATATCTTTAATTTTATTAGTCAGTGCTTTGAATTAACAAATCTTAAAAATTATTAAATTGTTACTGTCAAGAAATAAGCTAAGCCCTATGCATACAAATATGAAAACCAAGACAGGCTTGGCCTTTGAGTAGGTTGCCTACTTAGTGGCAACTGAGTGGACTTGTAGATGTAACCCTCAGCCTGGATCTATGAAGATCTGAGTTCAAATGCAAATAGACACATCTGAATAAAAGTATCACAATTACTTAGTAATATAGTATACTTAGGATTTCTATAAGAAGAATTTCTAAGAACATAATGACTTTTATTTGAGAAATATTATTATTTTCATTATTTGTTTATATAAACACAATAAACATTCCAATAATACATAACTTTATAGATGAAGGGTTATACCAATACCAATCACATACTAACAATTCAATTGAATTAACATTGACTTTGTATATGTTCATTATTAAGGATCATCTTTTGTGATAACCTACCCATCAAAAATAGTTCCAAATTTATCCTGCCTCTAAATCTCCTGGGACTTGGATTGGGGGCATATTAACAGTCATAAAGCTGGATTTAGAGAGTAAAGTGCTGATGATTGTGTTCTACTGTTTTCCTCTATTTCCAGCAAGGATTATGTTGTGCCCTCTCCTCTCTCCACTTTCCTTTCCCCTCCCCTCCCCTTCTCCTCCCCTCCCCTCCCCTCCCCCTCCCCTCTCTTTCCTTCTGGTTTCTCTCTCTGCTTCTCTCTATCTTGGAATATTCTGACTGTTTCTCTCTCTCTCTCTCTCTCTCTCTCTCTCTCTCTCTCTCTCTCTCTCTCTTTCTCTCTATCTTTATTTCTCTCTGTCTCTGTCTCTACACACACACACACACACACACACACACACACACACACACACACACACACACACACATTTCCCTTTTTCCCTTTATCTCATTTGGAATATCCCCTGGGCCCTATTCTCTTTTCTCTCTTCCCTCTCTCATCTACTGACCTCATCTTCAGTTTCTGTTAATTCAATTACAATCTTTACAAAGCTCTCAGATCTATATTTCAGTCACATTCTCTTTCCTCTGAAGAAGATTTTCCTTGTCTTCCTCTTAAAGTTATGATTCTAGGGAATTCTTTTTTTTACATATTTTTTGCAAGGCAATGGTGGTAAGTGACTTGCTCAGGTACTCCTGACTCCAGGGGTCCATGCTCTATCCACTGAGCAACCTAGCCACCCCCCAGAAATTCTTAACAAATTTAAGTTCTATCCCACTAACGGCAGGGAATGCAGTGTTTATGAAACTATAAAACATGAAATAATTTCTTCACCACCAATATCTATTCTATGCCAAAACTCTTGGGTCTTGCATGCAGTTTTGATGCTTATTATTAATGTTGATAACACCCATAATGAAATACTTTTTATATTCCTGACTGTGTAACATTAGTCTTACCTTCAGTTTTGTTGCTTACCAACTTCAAATCTCAAAAAAAAGAGGAAAAGAGGAACAAGTTTAATTTTCATTGTCTTCTGATATGTAAAACAACATATCTTTTATACAAAAACTGATACTCTAGTCCCATATTTTTAGACTAAGGAGGAACTTAATCATGAACTGTTTATGAAATTTGAAAATTACTTTCATGGATATTTAACAACTTTTTCCACTTTCTTACAGGCTAAACTCCATGTCACCTGTGGTTCTGTATAGATAAGCACCAATTTATTACTCCCTGGGCCAAGAAACTGTTCACAGAGACAGTTCAAAGATCCTTACATAAGCATGAAAATGTCCAGAGGAAACTGAGTATTCAAAAAAGTCTCTTTCTATGTGCCTAGAGTGAATTTGAGAATTTGTTAAGTTTATCGGTATAACTCAAGCTAAGGTACAATGCTACCTGAAATGTCTGAAAATTTTGGTGATAGTTTCCATTGCCAATTTTTATTTTAATGTTTTCTTCTGCATGTTATAAGAATCCAGTCAGTATTTGCAATTTTTTTGAGAGAAAATGGAAAAAAAAATTAAAAGTTCATTACTTTTCCATTAAGAAGGTAATCTGCATTAAATAAATAATCTACATTTATGTAGATGCACATTATCTTTCTAAAGGAACAGCAAATACATATAAATAAATGTACATGTAATTAATTCCTATAGACGCATATATAAACATATATATATATATATATATGAGTTTTATGTATGAAAGACTGTAAATACATAGAGATACTGATAGATATTGATTTAAATGTGGATATAGGAATATTATAAATCTACTGTACCATACTTTTATATATCACACATGCTACTTATATATTTAGCTGTAGACATCCAAAGATATATTTATAAAACATAAAAGAATGCATGATATTAACATGTGTGCATATGTATATATTTGTTTTTTGTAAATCAATAGTTTATCATTGAACAAAATTATGTCCTTAGTAATGACAATAAATTAATTGATCAGGAGATATCTATTCTATATTTACAGTGTGTTAGAGACTGTTGTGTATGGGAGCATTGTAAATTATCTTCACCTGGTGTCCTTAAGCACCCAGAGCCTTATCTTACTAAGTGCCATGGGAGTGGGAGTGGATTAGAGACTGGGAAGGTATTTAAGCATTGGTATTTTGGTAAATAAAATGGAGGCCTTGGAGACCTTGGTGTATAGGGAGAAACTTGTCTTCCTTGTCTCCCACCCCTGGGGAAAGATAAGAGAGTCTGCAAAGGAACTCAACATGAGATTGCAGAAAAAGGACTCAACAACAGTATATCAATTATTTTGCTAAGTCTTGGTGATGGAAAGGAGAACATTCTGAGATCTAACTGGTCTTATCACCCACAGTCAGACTCACTATAACTTGTTTTTAACACTGTGATGTTATTTTGGTTTTCCTTGATACCAGAGGACAAGATCCAATGGAGTCTGACTAAATGATGAGAAAGGGGCATATATAACAGATATTTTTGAGAAAGAAAAAATAAGGTGGCAACTGATTGGATATATGGTATAAGAGAGTGAGAGATGGTTGACTAGAAAGATGGCAGTATTCTTGATATTAAAAGGTCAGAAAAAAAGGTGCATTTATGATGAAAATGAGTTCTATTTCTTTATAATGGATTTGAGATAAATATTTAAATGATCATAAAGTAATATGAGTCTGATATTCAGAACCAAGATTAAGACTAGATCAACAAGTCTTAGAGTCTCCATATAGAAAAGATTATTGAGTCCATCTTGCCTAAAGAAATCATCAAGCGAGTTGAAGAGAAAATAAGAGACATCATAATAGAACTTTGGGGAACATCCATAGTCAATAAGAGTCAAATAGCTTGAAGATCCAGCACATGAGACCATTAAAGAGGAGACAGGTAATCAGAGAAATGAGAGTCATCAAACATAAAAATAAAATAAAATTGACAGTATAGAAGAAATTAATCAACAATGTCAAATGCTACAGAAAAGTCAAGAAAGATGAAAACTATGAAAATTAATTCTGTTTTAAAGTGAAGAAATTAATAGAGTGGTAACTTTGGAGATAGTAATTTCAGGACAATGATGTAGCCAAAAGCATGAATGAGAAGGTTTGAAAGCAAATGAGAGGAAAGTAGAGGCAATGAGTAAAAAAGACCTTTTTAGAATAAAAATTTAGCTGGGGGGGGGTATAAGGATAGCTTTTTATCTTAGGAAAAAAGGAAGAATTCTTTTTGGTTTGTTTTATTTATTTCTGATATTTTATTGTCTTTTGTTCATTTATTTTAGATAGAAGAGTCTTGGGCATATTGGTAGACATGTTCCTTTGTAGAAGGCACAAGTAGATAACCACAGTTGGAAAGGAAGCAAGAAATATTAGAGAGAAAGTGGTGATGGGATCAAGGATATGAATAGCTATATTGATCTTTGCAATCAGAAGTATCATCTCATTATCAATGAAGGAGGAAAATGAGATAATTTAGGAACATATCAGAGAATTTTTAGATTAGGAGATGAAGAAAAAAGAGCTTTTGATAAATGGTTTGTTTACCTTTAAATTCACTTAGTATTTAAAATATATATATATATATATATATGTATATGTATATATACATATATACCTAATGTATACCTATGTATTAAATTATGTGTTTCTGTGTATACCAAATTTGAGAGAGTAAATTTCCCGCAATAGAGGGAAGACACTAGTATAAAAATGGGATAAGGAAAAAGTTGTTTTGGAGATCAGATTTTAGAAGGAATTTGAAATAATCTAGTGAATCCAAGACCTTTTGATGAAGAAGAATATTCCAGGTGTGATGTCAATTAATGAGAATGTCATATCAGAATATAGTATCAGGTACAAGGAACAGAAAGGAGTTGCATGTTACAGTACAGTAGATGGAGGGAAGCATGATGTAAGAAAAAAAAGATAATTAATAGTTTGTTTACTGTTTGAATTATCTCTCCTTCCTTGAGTTCATGATGATGACTCATTATATATGAGTTATATAATTTGCTTTCCTGAGGGAAATCCTGTGAGCTGTCTTGACATTTAGTTGCAATCCTTCCATACGTTCCACTTCTATTAATAAAATAAATGTCATTATGGTAAATGCTAATTCCTCCAATAGTACATTCGAATTTTTTAAAAATAAAGTTGTTTCTTTAACTCTTTTGGTGCTGCATTTCTTCCCCCCCCCCTTCATCCCAGTGTGGAATATTTTCTGCAAAATTTGAGTTAAAATACAAATTTCATGAGGGATCAATTATAGTTGCAATTTATGCTAGTTTCTTCCTAAATATACTATCAATGTGCCTAAAGCAATTAAATAATAAGTAAAACTTGCAGAAAACATGTATTTTTCAACATATTATGCTCCTGCACTGAGACAGTAAAAAGTATGAATAATTTAATCTGTGCTTGTAGATGGTCTGAAAACATTGACCATTTTTGTCTCCTCTCCTGCTAGTCAGCAAGATATTTGCCAAAATGGAATGAGGCTATAGAGGACAAGTGGATAATTTTTATTGTTGTTAGTGCTGTTGCTGTTGCTATCATTATTTTGATAGCTTAGATAGCCAAGATACAGGTAAACACAAAATATAAGAAAAATTAGGTTATTTAGCCAACCATAGAGAAATGGACAAATATGTGCAATATATATTACCAAAAATGTCTTGTACATAATATTATAGAAAGTTATTATATGGAAATTATGTAATGAAAAAATGGGGTGGTTAAGTCATGTAGTAATAACAAAGTATGACATACAGATATTCAAATGTTTCACCACTATCTATTAAATTCTGGGAGGATTATTTCTAACATGTTAGAAAGATTTTCTAAATTTAGTCTATAGAACCCACAAGCAAAAATCACATAAAATAGACAGGCATATATGGGTCACAGTCCACTTATTGAAGACAATATTCATTATTTTAGTTCATAGAACTATAAACACACACACACACACACACACACACACACACACACACACACACACACATAGACACACCTACAAAACTATAACGAAACGCAAATTTCTTCTTTGAGCTACTATGAACAATGGGCTAATATACTATTTACAAGCTTTTCTAATTATGAGCTTCTTTATACTTATCTAGACTGGTCATCAGACAATTTATAGAGTCATTTACCATGAACTCTATTGGCATTGTCTTTAAATACCTAAAGTATTCTCTATACTATGATGAGCATAAGGATTTTTGTGGAGAATCTCCTCCTACCTATCATTAGATATATCCTTTAACTTGATTGACCCCTTGAAGATTTTTACTAATTTTCAAAAAGGTATTAATTATCAGAGCAGAAAACTTGGTGACATTCTTTTCTTATAAAATTTGGAAGGGGAAGCCTTCCCAATGCAATATAATCCCCACATTGCACTAATTCACCCCTCAGGATCCTAGACTATTCCATTAGATCTCTAAGCTATCATAGAATAAAGATTATGCTTTTTCTTTCTTGTATAGAGTTCTTTAATGCCCCACATTTCCTAGCTCCTTTCGTGCATTATCTTGCTCTATCAAAATGTAAGCTCTATTAGGAGAGGAAATATCTTTCTCAACAACTTGAACATAATAAATGATAAATAAATATTCTATCTATCCACATGAACCACCCTGAGAACTGGAATTGGAAGATTAGTTAACTTTCCACTGCTCCTCAAGGCTCCCAATAGATCCTGTGTTCATTCTTAATCCCAACTGACCTTGTATTAGTCTGGTGATATGACTATGGGACCAACTTGACCTCGACATGACCTCTTGCCCTTTCTGTATCAAGCGATACCATATGAGCATGCACTTCAGTCTTAGACTTCTGTGACAAAATCCCCACAGCTGTGAGAATTTTTTTCTAAGCCAGATTTTGCCCATATGTCATTGTTTTTCATTTCTTGGACTCAACCTCTAAGACTTTTAATTGGGCTAAAAAATTAGACTTACAGAATTACAGAAATAGTTGGCTAGACTACACCTTCATTTCAATTCATTTGTGGTTTTTGGCAGTGTTTAAGCTCAGGTATAGATCGGCAGCTCGGTAAAGCAGTGGACAGAGTGCTGGACCTTAATCTGACCTCTGACACTTCCTAGAGGCATGACTCTGGGCAAGTCATTTAATTTTGTTTGCCTCAGTTTCTCTTATGTAAAATAAGATGAATAAGGAAATGGCAAACTATTCCTGTCTTTGAGAAGAAAACGCAAAACGTTGGACATGACTGGAAAGAATGAACAACAAAAGTAAGCAGAGTACCTTGGTAGCCAAATAAATGAATGCTATTTATTCTTGGGCTGAATATATTCTTATTCAAATATTTGTCTTATCAGTTGGTGACTTTGGAATCCTTTTCAACTCTTAGATTGTGTAATTCCATTGAATATGGAATTTGTAGATGATAGTAATTTTAGAATTCTTTTTGACTAAGGAAAGCTGAAAATCAACAAAGATAAATAAAACAGAATGTTTTATTCCTTTTGCTTCTTAGTTGCATGAAAATAAATAATGCTCTCCCAAAACAGGCATATTAATTTGCAGTTGGTGGAGCTGGGAACTTATCCAACCATTCTGCAAAACAATTTGGAATTACACCAAAGAAAATAGCTACAATGATCATACCATTTGAACTAGGGATACCCTATTAATCACTTACACCAAGGATGCAAATGATAAAAATACAGAGAGGCAATGGAAGGCATATTAACTGATAAATGCTCAAGCAAATTGAACTACTACCAGTGTACACAACAGCTAAACCTGGTTAAATAGAAATACCATTAACAATATCAAGGCTACAACAAACTAAATGTTGTGGAATCATGCTTACAAGTTTGCTCACAAACTAAAAAACATCTTTATTACCTTCTTCACTGAAGTGGGGGGGGGGTCATGAACATGTATCGTTGTTAAACAAAGTGATTGTTCCTCCCTTTAATATATATATATATATATATATATATATATATACATATATATATATGTATATATATATATATATTTACTACAAGAATTTGGGGAATAGGTTGAGAAATACATTTCTGTGAATGTATGAAATTGCAGCTAATATAAAGAATTATGGCAAAAATCTTTTTAAAAAATAAACCTTCCTATTCCTTTAATGGAATTGTGTTAATTATTCTTTCATTGTTAGGTTGATACAGCTGCAAAGTGCAATGATATATTTTATGGTTTTTGTAACATTAAGATGAGATATCTGACATATAATTCCCAATACATTTTAACTCCCTTTTGTTGGGGCCAAAAACATACTGTCTGTTATATCGTCCACATGTTAGGAAGCTTCTTCTTTATCTTTAAAATTAGTATTTGAGTGTTATTAAACTTTACATTGTCTTTAGTATGAATTTCTTTTGCAGGTACTTGGTCAATTTTAGGTGGTCATCTTGACATCATTCTCTGACTAAAAATTAATGTTCATAAAATGCTTCAAAGTTTTAAAATCTACATATCTAGGCACATAAACATATATAGATAGATAGATAGATATGCATATATATATATATATATCTATAGGTATATATAAATTCTCACAACAAGTATAATTGTCCTCTTGTTATAGATTTAAAAAAATCATCCAAACCCTATCAGTGACTTTTCCATGGTGACATAAATATTAAGTGTTGGAAATAGTACTTGAATATAGATCTTTTCCAACTTTTTATTTATTTCCTCTTTTTTTACTGTGCTTCACTAAATGTTATTGTTGGCAGTAATGATAGATATAATAATATTAGTAGCCAGACCATCTCATTTTGCTGATAAGGAAACTAAGGCCCTAGAGATTCTATAACTTAACTCAAATTATAAGGGAGTAAGTAATTGGTAGAAACAGAATTTGACCCTTTGTCTTGTGATTCCAAATTTTATATTGCAAATTCAGCCCCCCTTTTCCCTGAATAAGAGTGCCTCTTCCTCCTTTTCAATTACTACCTAGATCATCTTTCTTATTTTTTAACACTCATCAAACTCATTGAAGACTCATTTTCCTCTCAAGTGCTTTTCAATATTTTATGAAGCAATGCTGCATGCAATGTTGTCATCTTCCTTCTTATATTCTGCAAATAAGCTTTACCCCAATTTAATGTTGGTCCTAGCCTCCAAAGCATATCACTCCACTAGTGAAGAAGATTAAATATTTCTAAGGCAATACATTTTGAGTTCTTTTATTCTATCAATCTATAAATTTCTCTAGGAAATCGGAGTTAAAGGCCTTATAAGCATTTTTAAAATTGGAGAGTTAACAAGTTTAGATAATCACGTAAGAATGGTGTTGCTATGAATCACATATAAATTATTTGTTCTTGGGGTCTCTCTGTATAAATAAATATATACACATACATATTTGTGGTTTTGGGCATGTATACATTAAATAGGTGTTTGTGTGTTTCTATATACACACACACAGTCAAACATAAATTAGTTGACTTTAATTTGGTTCAAACATGAATTATTTGCACTTTTTCTAACCACCTTTTGATCAGCCTGCCCAAGTCACATGAAAAGGACAACAATTAAAACAAAGTCTAACATATTCTACAGATGAAGAAATGAAGACAAAATAAAAAGAAATTGAATTTACAAATATCGTACTGCTAGAAAGTAGCAGATTTACTGTTCTGTCCATTATGTAGTATCAATCTGGATGAAGAAAGAACCCCCAAATGATAATTGGGTGTAAGGATTTTTTTAAGAAATACCGGGGGGGGCAGCTAGAAGGGGCAATGGATAGAGCACCTGCCTTAGAGTCAGGAGTACCTGAGTTCACATCCAGCCTTAAACACTTAATAATTACCTAGCTGTATGGCCTTGGGCAAGCCATTTAACCCCATTTGCCTTGAAAAAAACCTAAAAAAAACCCCTGGGTTTGGAGGAATGTCCCAATAATTATCTTTTGAGTACTTAATAGACTGTCTTCTATAAAAGGGATAAAGGGATTAGGTTTTTTCTGCAAGGCTCTAGAGAGAATAGTAAGAATAATGGAGTAGAAGTTGTGGAGTTAAATTTATATGTCCACTACTTTTAATTACTTTGTTGTGAACCCCTCTGTGGAGATTTTCAAGCTAAGCCAGGATAGATAATACTTAGCTATTCTGCTGAGGGATTCTGATTTTGACAGTCATTATGGGTACTGTAAGAAGATATGACCAAGGATAATTTTAATTCAGGTTTCTTTTGACTCTTGTTCACATAATGAACCAACTCTACTAAATATTTCTTTTCCTTCCTTTGATAATCTGCAAAACATTCTTTCAATTGACACATCTTCTTCATGATTTGTGATTTTGTTTCAAAGAAAATGTCTTTATGGAGGTGACTTAATTAAGGATACCAACAATTAAGTTAACATTTGTAAATGTCCTAAAAATTCTGTTTCTTGGATACATCTGCCCTCTCTGTCACCATTCCTATATGATAATAATCAAGATTAAGGGTAAAAACCTCTCAAAAAATTCTCTCATTATTTCAGAAATTGCAGAGTTTATTTTAACGATCCTGGAGAGACAGTCATAAATCTCTTTATGGAAACTTGTTATTATTTTTTTCCATTGAAAGTTGGAAGTTAATCCTGAAGCTTTTAAAAATGAAACACCAAATTAAACTTACAAAATCACTTTCCTTGAATTTTACAGCTATTTCTGAATTTTCTAAGCTTCCATTTGCTGTCATGTGTAACTATTTATAAAAAATAAGCTTTACAACTGACATTTGTGTAATTAAATATAATTTGTAATCAGTTTTGTATAATCCCCATGTGATTCTCCCAAACTATCCTACAACACAGATACTCTGGCTATTATTAATCATGTAATTAATGATTTATAATAATGTAGAGATGAGAAAATGAAGATCAAAGTGACTTCAGTAAAGTGCCCAAGATCACACCCAGGTAGGTATTGTTTCCAGGATTTTAATTCAGATCTCTGTTGAATCCAATATTCTTTCCATTATATCATAATCCATGAATTTGTGTGTTTTTGTCCTAAACAATAGATGAATGGGATCATGAGAATGTATACATTTAATGAATGAACCTAGCCATATGGAACAATTCTTAACATTAGTGAGTGGAATATTCCCCAAAAAAACCTTATTAGAGTTATTATTCCTAGTGAAGTTCTCTGCTGGTTAAGAAACATTAAGACAAGAACAGACTATGATTAGTAGACTACTTCTAGAAAGACCTTGCATACTATGTTAGCTACTTATCTTATGATAAAACTATTTTTTTTTTTACCAACTCGGAGAACAGTAGACTAGTCTCATGGAAAATCTTTGCATTCCAAAGAAACTCATAATTCTGCTCTTGTTTGATGATAAGTACTTAATAGGAGGATAATAGACTTTTCTTAGAAGAACTTGCTTCCTCAGACATTAGTTCATTTAGATAGATGAAACCATTCTATTCTTCTTTTTGTTACTGGATAGATTTTTTTTTTTTTGCCTAAAGTTTGTGACTCTGAAAATTCAAGCAATTGGTTTGGAGGAAAGGGGTGTCTGGTGGGGTGGTGGTGTTGGCCATCTAATCTTACTTGACTGTACCTTGGAAGCAGCTCCTTGATCTTCACTTCCTTTGTGAGACTTAGAGTGTGACCTTCTCTTGAGAAAAGCAAATAAAAACTCTTTCTCAGACTAGTCCCTGAAGATTTTGCTTAGTGCACTTTTATCACACATATTCATATTTCAAACATTTATGGCAGGGGATAATGAGAGAAGGGCAAAGGAGGAAAAGAGAACACTGACAATTCTTTCAGCTTTTGTTAGAGTGAGAAAATACTATGCAAGATGAATAAAACTTGTTTTGCTTACTCATGATCCTGAATGTCCAGTCATGAAAATGCTTCTCACTTCAAGAAAATAATTGATGTCAGTTGTTTATTTATCTGTAGAGAGATTCTGCAATGTTAAAAGTACAGTGTATGCTTATCTTAAGACTAAAAGAGCTTCGCAAGCCATTTTTAACTAATATTTAGATGATGGATAATCTTTTCCAGTAAATTTTGGTTTAAAAATATTTATGATTTTTTTTGTCATGAACTCAATAATTAGATTTTAGGGAAGATAAGTGGGATTTCATTCATCTTTTGCGACAGTGTCATTTTTCTTTGTTTCTTGATTTGCTCAGACTAAAATGACATAATGAATTCATCACTTTCCCTTTTTCTCTCTGGGCTTCCCAGATGACCAAGAAGAGGAGGTACAAGGGAGGCACCAAGAAGCTCGGCCAAGGGCAGTCCAGTCACCGCAGCAGCAGCGGCTGAGCCCTCTGCAGACCCAAGGGCCAGGTCCCATCAAAGATGTTCATCATCCGCACCATAGTGGAAGCCTTGGCCCAGGGGCGGCTCTCAGGCCAATATTTTCAACTCCTCTGTGGCCCAAACTGTATGTGGAGCTGCATCATTGGGAGCTGGGCGATTTGCAGCAAGGGGGTGAGGAATCCATCCAAGCAGACCCATAAGGATCGGACACCCCTTCCTGGCCTCAGACCCGCGGGTGCTGTCCCACACCCCCTCCAAAGCCCGTGTCAGGAGCTCTCTGCCCATGGACATTCCTGAACAGATCAGAGAAAAATAACCTTTAAAAAAAAATCATCATTTTCAAATCTGGGGTAGAACCAAGTTGACTGTATGAAGCTGGCAGCGCCCAGAGCCTTCCCAACACAACTTAAATTGAAACCTCTACACAGATCTTAAAGCTACAGATTCTACCAAAAAAGTTCCTCAACTCAAGCTTTTTTGGAGGATATTCAGTAAAGATCTATCTCTTTGGGGTAAGTATAGCCCAGTGCAGTCAGGAGAGTGGGAATGTAGTGGGTGGTTCAGGCGCCAGCTCAGCAAGCCAGACTGACAGCAGCTCAGCAGGGAGGGGCACAACCCCAGACTAAGTTCAAACCTGGGTTATTGGATTCTTGTTTTTAATCCATTCTGCTAGCTGTTTCCATAAACATAGGTAGCTGCTTGGCAAGCAATAAACCAGGGATCAGATCCGGGCCCCTGCAAGGTTTGGGGACTAAACTCCCTCTACTCCAGGAACAGAGGTAAACTATCAAAATAAGCAAAGATACAAAAAGAGCATTAACCATTAAAAGGTCCTTTTTATAATGATATGATGATAAAATTGCCACCTCAGAAGAAGGCAGTAACAAATTGCCTAAATATGAAGTCTTTTTATTTTTTTTTTAGGTTTTTGCAAGGCAAATGGGGTTAAGTGGCTTGCCCAAGGCCACACAACTAGGTAATTATTAAGTGTCTCAGACCAGATTTGAACCCAGGTACTCCTGACTCCAAGGCTGGTGCTTTACCCACTACGCCACCTAGCCGCCCCTAAATATGAAGTCTTAAAGGAGATCGTGAATTAACCTCAAATCCAAAACCTCATGAAAGAACTTTAAAAGGATTTTAAAAAAACCAAAGAAGAGAGGAAGAAGAAAATTGGAAAAAAGAAATGAGAGCTAAGTAGGAGAATTATGAAAAATTGACTGAAGAAATCAATTCTTTTAAAAGTAAAAATATGAGGTGCCAAGATTCCATCAAACAAAGCCATAAAGGCTGAAAAAAAAATGGAAGAAAGGGTAAAGTACATTCTAGGAAACAAAAATGACCTAGAAAACATGCAGGAGAGATATTATATGAATTATTGATCTACCCAAAAGTCTCTTTCTAAAACACAAAAAAAACCTGGACAATATTTTTCAGGAAGGTATCATGGAAAACTGCCCAAATATCCCAGAATAATATGACAAAATTGTCCTTGAAAGAATTCGCAAGCCTTAAAGAGAGATGCAAGAATAAAAACTCCAAGGAATAACATAACCAAATTCTAGAATTCTCAACTAAAGGGAAAAGTAATGTAAGCAGCCAAAAAAGAAGCAGTTTAAAAATCAAAGAACCAGAATCATGATTACACAGGATTACATGGTTCCTCTCTTTGTTTTTTCCCCCTGAATCCTGTACTTGAAGATCAAGCTTTCTATTCAGCTCTATTGATTTCAACAGAAAAGTTAGAAAATACCCTATTTCATTGAATGTCCACCTTTGTCCCTAAAAGAATATATTCAGTTTTGCTGATAGTTGATTCTTGGTTGTAATCCTAGTTCTTTTACCTACTAGAAAATCATATTCCAGGCCCAAGAGCCCTTAATGCAGAAACTGTGCTAATGTTACTGTAGCTCCACAATATTTGAATTGTTTCTTGCTGGCTGCTTACAATATTATCTCCTTGACTTGAGAATTCTGAAAATTGGCTATAATACCCCTAGCAGTTTTCATTTTTGTATTTTATTTAGATGGTGATTGAGGAATTCTTTCAATTTCTATTTTACCCTCTGCTTCTAGGATAGCATGGCAGTTTTCCTGGACAATTTCTTGAGAAATGAAGTCTATGATCTTTCCTGGTGATGACTTTCAGGTAGACCAATAATTTTAAAATTGTTTCTTTTGGATCTGCTTTCCAGGTGAGTTGTTATTCCAATAAGATATTTCATATTTTCTTCTAGTTTTTCATTCATTTGGTTTTGTTTTATTGTTTTTTGATTTATCAGAAAGTAATCAACTTGCACATTTGAAGGAATTATTTTCTTCAGAGAGCTTTTTAATGTCCTTTTCCATCAGGCTAATTCTGTTTTAAGGTATTCTCATTTTTCTTTTTGGACAGAATTTTTTTCCCAATTGACCCAAACTGATTTTTAAGATATTATTTTGTTCATTATTTTTTTGGTAATTCCTTCAAGCTGCTGGATTTCATGGTTTTTTTCACATCTTTCTTATTTTTCTTCCAACTTTTTCCTCTACCTCTGTTATTTAATTTTCAAATTCTTTTTTGAATTCTTCCATAGCCTGAGACCAATCAATATTTTTGGAGACTTTGCACACAGAAGCTATGTCCTTGTTGTCTTCTCAGTATGTAATTTGATGCTCCCATGGGAACAAGGTAAGGGACCATAGTCAGATTATTTTTCTTCTGTTGCTTGCCCATTTCCCTAGCCTATGATTTGGTTTTCACACTTTGTTGAAGTGGGGCTCTGCTTTCAGGATGGAGGGCAAATTGTTTCAAGCTTTTGAGAGTTTTTGCAGCTATTTTCAGGGACACCTTCCAGGGATCTCAAATCCTTAAATGTTTTATGAAACCCTCTTCTGGCCTCTCCTCTGGTCTGTAGATAACCTCAAACACTTCCCTCTGCCCTGGAACTGTGATGAGGGTCCCTGGTCTGCTATGGCAGTAAAGGTATTTTTCCTGAAACTGGGGCACCGGATTGTGATCTGGATCTGATAAGGCAAAGTCACAGAATCCTGCCTAAGGGAAGGTCACCAGGGTATTCAGGTCATCTCTAGTCATTCTAATCTTTACTTTCTCACTGGACCTAAGAAAACTCAGGAGGAGAAAGTGTGGCTGATGACTTAGCACAGAACCCACTCACTCAAATCCAATTCACTTTCAAGTCGTGGCATAACCTTCCTAATATCCTGATCCTTTATAGAATAAAAAACATTACAATAATATGTTATATAATATGATAATAATCAAAGTCCCACAACCTACATTAATTGCTTTCTCATCCCCCTTTATTTGAGTGATTTGCCACTTTTAATTATTTTCTTTGTCTCCACAAAGACAGCTGCTGCAAGCATTTTAGAACAAAGAGGATTTTTTGCTTTTCCTTTTCACTAATTATCTTTGGCAAGAAACCTAGTGTTGCTGGAATATTGTTGTTAATATTCAAGATTAAAGTTGGTGAAAATGATTAAATTCACATTTTAACCCTGGGGTTAAAATAAACAATGAATTAATTTTACAAAATAGTAAAGTTCATAGATTTCATTTTTTCTGGAAAGACAGTAAGCTGCTTGAGGACAGAGGTGAGTAAGGCTTGCAAGGATAAACCTAGATGTGTTGTCTGAGGGAAAGGAAAGAAAGGAAGGCAGCCAGAAGACCTGACTGGACTAAGATTCTACAACATGAGGGGAGTCTAGGCTAGACTTTTATAGTCTTGTCCACTTCCTGGGAAGAATGTGGACAAAGGGGGAATACCATCCCCCTTCTCCTGACTGAGGTCAAATAAAAGACTGGAAGCTGGAAGTTGGAAGTGGAGGGATGAACTGAGGTTGCTCTTATTTCAGCAAATTTACATTTAATAATGGAGTTACTTTGAGCAATAGGAGTCAATTTACATATGATTAGAGTCTAAGGAGCCCTCAGATAGGTATAGAGAACATTTTAAACTAGATAGATATTTCTCTTACTTACAGATATTTTTCCTTCTATTTATTCCCCATTCAGACAGAATTTAACAGTAAAAAATTACAAAATTTGTTTCCAATCCACAGCATTGCCTATGTCCATAATTCCCTGCATCATTAGGAGTTAAGGGATAGATGGTTTAATAATTCTTCAGTCATAATTCCAGATTGCTCTTCAAAGTAAATGAGTCACTTCAAAATTCTACCAACAATGATTTAGTCTCCCAGTTTTTTCACATCCATTCCAACATCTGCTGCTTACTCTTCAATCATTTTAGTCAATCTGGTAGGGGCAAAAGGATATCTCAAGGTTATTTTAATTTGCATTTCTCTAATCAATAATGAATTAGAACATTTTTAAACATGACTATAATTTGTTTTGATTTCTTCAATGGAAAACTACTGTTCATATCATTTGAATATTTATCAAATGAAAAATGATCCATATTTTTAAGAGATTTTAGTTATTTAGTAATTTATATATGTGAGCTTCTTCTGAGAAACTATCTATAAAATCTTTCCCCAGTTTTCTTCTTTACCTTTTATTTTGCTATATTTGTTTTATTTGTACAATAACTTTTAAATTTATTTTAACCAAAATTATATGTTTTATATTTAACTTTTCTTTCTATCTCATTTTCAAAAATTGTTCATCTATTAATAAGTCTAATGAGGAATGTGTTCCATATTATTCTGATTTTCTTCTAAAATCTCCCTTATTATCTAGGTAAAGTTATCATTTTCATCTTGTTTAGGTAAATGGTACAATTATTGATCTATACATATAAAATTATTCTATACATAATTCTAATTATCTTTTCTTTCTATTACTGCAGATACCATTGTTCTTTCTGTGTTCTTTCTAATTAATTTAGGTATTTATAATATAATAATTTATTTGCTCAAAGATATTCTTAAAACTTTATTGCCGTTGCTGCAATAAAGTGTTCTATTCTGCTAATTTTGTTCTTCATTATTTCATGTAATTCTTTCTATTTTTTCTAAGATCATTGTTTAAGAATAAGCAGGTCAAATATAAAATATATATATATATATATATATATATATATATTATTTTGCCCAAACTAATTTATATGTTCAACTCTATCCCAGTTAAATGGCAAAATAATATTTTACAGAATTAAAAAATATAACAAAATTGTCTTGGAAGAACAAAAAATCAAAACCATGAAATGAAATATTTTTTAAAAGAAAGAGGTTTAGTTGGGACAGACCTTAAATTTATTACAAGGTAGCAATTATGAAAATTATCTGGTACTGGTCAAAAATTAGAAAGGCAGATCAATGAAACAGAGTAGAGATGCAATTTATAGCAGTAAATAAATATAACAACCTTGTATCTGACAACTATTAAGACTTAAGTTTGTGGAATAATAATTCATTATTATTAGGAAATTATTAGGAAAACTGGAAAATATTATGGAAGAGACTGAATATAGAACAATATCTTATATCATTTTCTAAAATAAGGTCAAAATAATATTATTGGAAAATTAAATAAAGCAATTAAAATGTTATATGTCAGAATAGGGAGAATAAATTTCTTTACCCTACCTCCCTCATACTTACATACATACATTGAGGCTTCTTTTTTAGAAAAAGAAAATTAAATTAAATTATATGTAACCATGTCTTATATTTTTCTCCTTGTTGTTGATATTATTTTGACTCAAACCTATTCCATCCACACAACAGTTTGTCCAGAAATTCTCTGATTTCCTTATTTTTTAGATGTTAATCCACCAAAAATATGTCTATAAGAACATTTTGACGTATTTGAAACTATTGCTCCAGTCTTTTATCATCTTGAAAGTTCCTTAGAGATATATAATTAAGAATATATGTGATTGCTTTGTCAAGAGTACAAAAATTTTAGTGTTCACACTCATGAATTTTAAGAATATTTTTCTAATAAGAAGAAATATATGACCACTAAAAGTGTTATACCTCTTCCAACATTGGCTATTTCTATCTTTTCTCAAAATCATTTAATATATAAATGAATAATGTACAATATTATTTTAATTTATATATCTATGATATTATTAGAATTATTTTTTATTTAAAATAGTAAGATTAAAGCAAAAAATACTAGTTTGATTGCATTTGATAGGCATCTTGAGGAAATGACATGAAATGGATAATATCTCTCACCTTAATATATCATTAAACTCTATAAATTTACTATCAAAATGATGGTATAAAATTGACTAAGAAAAAAAATCTCTTTAAAAGGAATGGAAGTTGACAGTGCCTCATGTCCTTTAGTAAAGAAGGGAAAAAAAACTATAGAGCAAAATCAAGAGAAAACTGAGTTTGATTTCAGAAAATTTAATACATTCAGATTTACATTCAAAGAAGATATGTATTTCTTTGAGAGTCTATCATCTTTCTATTTGGCTATCTATCAGTCTTTATTTCTATTCAAAATAGATCAAATATATAAATATATATATATATATACTTGCATATGTGCATTTATTTTTATTAATTTTATAAATGCATTTTTATTTTATGCTATACATCACATATTAGATTAATATGCATATATTGATAGACATTGTATATATACATATGTACTGAATGATATATTTGTGTATATATGTGAATTGCAAACATATATATGTGTGTGTGTTTATAGTGTTTAAATGTATTTATACATTTATGTGTGTATTTTTTTTCTTTATTTGATATCTATGTGACTTACAAATTTCAAAATTTGTCTGTCTTATTGGGACTGGAATGGAGGTATAAACACTTATTTCTTTTGCCTCTTCATCGTTTTCTTCTCCAAGGGATACTACTTTGATTTCTTCCAGGAAGGCAAATAAGAGGCTGGTCACTCTGTTCTCCTTAAAGAAAGCATTGCAAGTTAGAATTTTATCTATATGACCCCTTTAAATATAACTGATTTTAGGGGGAAAATTTTTCACATTCAAGTTGAGCTCTTCTTTGCTATCCTTAATGGAGAAAACTTGCCCTAAGATATAGATCCAAAACTTAATTCCTTTCCAAGCAAATTCTAATCTTACAATGATCACATACATAACCCATATTGTCAAACCCATGCTGTCAAGTGAGTAGCAAGTAAAGATCAGAGAAAGTGTACAATTGATAAGCCAATACACAAAATGGATAAGCTCTTCCATTGGCACTGAATAATATCTCAGCTCAATCAAGAGAAAGTCCCATATTTTACCCTAAGGAGGAATTTCCATAAGTCTATAGTTTAATAAGATACTGATAGGGATATAATACTGGCTATTCCATATGTGAGCTTCATTTCAGAGTCTTTCTCTTCCTCAGGGACTATACCTGAAGAGCGTCTGTCACCATTTATTTTCTTTTTAAAAACTGATGTCAGAAGAACA
Organism: Macrotis lagotis; assembly: GCF_037893015.1. NCBI lineage: Eukaryota > Metazoa > Chordata > Mammalia > Peramelemorphia > Peramelidae > Macrotis > Macrotis lagotis. The sequence goes on from NC_133666.1 coordinate 390,773,211, forward strand.
GCAAGACTCAAATTCTTATCAGCTGCCCTACTCAGGTATACTTGAAATATTGAGAAATCAGTTTTGACCACAGAATATAGTTTATGTTTATGATATTAGCTTTTAGTCTCAGGTTTTACACACACACACACACATACACACACACACACACACACACACACACACACAAACACAGATACACAGACCATTCGTATAGAAAAATAGTGCTAGTTTTAGATCAAGGAGACATGAATTCAAATTTTGCCTTGGAACCTTAACACTTATTACATGTGTGACAGTGAACAAGTAACTTAACCCTAATTACCTACATCCAGGGCCACCTCCAGTCATCCTGATTCATATCTGACCTTTGGGCCCAGATGCCTCTGGAGGCGAAAGTGAAATTGGAAACTTAGAACAGCTTCCCCTCACTCAAATCCAATTCACATGCTTATAATGGCATCACCTCTCTGATGTTATGGTCCTCTTTGAGAACAAAGGACATAGCTATGATAATCTTTATATCTATCTCTTATCTCTATGACCTAAATGTTTATAAGCAAATATTCAGTTTCCCAAAACTTTTATAAATATTTCCCTTCCAAAAAATCTTCTGAAACCTTTCCCATGAAGATCAGCCCGAGGTTAAATTTTTCCTAAAGATATCACTTCTAATCTAGTAATCTGTAATGGTAAGCAATTTCAAATATCTGCTTATAGCAAATTAATAATTGAATCAGTAAGTTTTTCTTCCTAAATATTCTACTTGTTTAGTCACACAACAGGGGACTTATTAAGACCTAAATTATCTCAAGTTCTCTTTGTGCTGGAGGTGAACTGAGTAATGGATATATTATGAATGTTGGGAAGGTGAACATGGATCCAAAAAAAGGGATTTTTCTATTTGGTGGACTCAGTGGATAAGCTAATACACTCAAAAAGCAAATCTAAACTAGTATTATACCAAACTGGTAAAAATAGAATAAGCTGAAGAATTCAACAATTTCCCCCAAGGCATGGAAGGTCAGATTCAAAAAAGTGCATTGGGATATAGTACTGTTAGTATGGAATCCCACTAGGACAACATCAAACACCAATGGGCAGATAAGGCCAAAAGTCTTTGAAATAACCATCAATCCTGCTTCCAGCCTAGACTTTCCACTATCATCTTGGGAATCAACCTCTGTAGGAATGCCATCTGGCAATTGTTCTTGCAGATGCTGGAAACACAGTCTTTTCACCAGTTAGTTACACTAAAGTTTCAGAAAATATAGTTGTCAACACTAAAGTACTTAGTACTATTGAATGACAGCTTCAATGAAAATATAATGGCTTCCTAAGTAGATATACCATTTAAGGGGATAAGCTGTCATCTGCTCTACCAAATTACCTAGTGGATTTTTTATTTAAGTAAAGATGCTTCCATTAGAATGTGAGCTCCTTGAACACAGGTACTGACTGCTCTGGTTTTCTTATTTTTTCCTCAGGTATCATAGTAAAGTGTTTTGAATATCTGATGCACTTAAATAATTTTCATATACTTCACTCATTCATTAAATTAAAACCAAGGTATTAAATGCTTTTATTCAATTAATACAAATGAAGAAGATTTTTTTGACTGACAAAGGTCACAAATTTTAGAGAGTTTTAAGAAGTCAAGTCAAAAAAACAAATCAAATTTAACAAGTAATTTTGTTATGTTTAATCCAACAACAAAAACAAAATTTCAAGAGGGAAAGATGAAGGAAAGAAATTATTTTATTTAGACATGATAATAAACAAAAGGAAATAAAAGGAAATGTTAATGAGAAGTCAAAGGAGAAATTAATAAAAATCAAGGCAAGAAACTATTGAATTAATAAATAAAATGAGTTGATTTTATGAAAAAACAATAAATACATCTTTGGTTAATTTGATTTAAAAAAGAAAGCAGAAAATCAAATTGTAGTATCAACAATGATAAGGGTGAATTCACCAACATGAATAGAAAATGAAAATAATAATTCAGAGCTATTTTTGCCTAACTGTATGCCATTAAATCTAAATAAGTAAAATGGATGAGTACTTCCAAAAATATAAATTATCCAGATTAACAGAAGAAAAAATAAAGCAAATAAATCTGTTTAAAAAATGGAAATTGAACAAATCATCAATAAATTCCCTAAGAAAAATTCTCTAGAATCTAATGATTCTATCAAATGTTCTATCAAACATTTAAAGAACAATTCACTCAAATTCTAAATAAACTATTTTTCAAAATAGGAAGTCATGTCAAACTCCTTTTATGACAACAATATAATGCCAATACCTAAACAGGAGAGTCAAAACAGAGAAAGAAAATTCTAGATCAGTGCACTTAAATGAATTTTAAAGCAAAAAATTAAAATATTAGCAAAGAGAAATTTATAGAAATTTGTCACTTAGTATAATATATTTTGATCAAATACGATTTACATGAGAAATGCAGGGATAGTTCAACATTAGTAAAACAATCAGCATAATCAGCCATGTCAATAACAAAACAATCATAAACTGTATGATTATGTCAATACTTTTTGAGAACATCTATGACAAAATACAGCACCCTACCCTATTAAAAACAGCATAGAGAGTATAGGAATAAATGGAGTTTTCCTTAAAATGATCAAAAGTATGTATCTAAAACCATCAGCAAGAATTATATAAAATGCAAATAAGCTAGAAGCATTCCCAATAGGATTGAAATAAGGATGACCTTTATCACCACTAATATTTAGTATCATAATTGAAAGTCAATTGTAGGAATAAGAGAAGAAAAAAAAGATGCAAGGAATTAAAATAGACAATGAGAAAACAAAACACACTCTTTTCACATATGATGATATAATGAAAGAACATTAGAAAATCAAGTAAAAACTGCTTGAAATTATTAACAACTTGTCAGAGTTACAGGATATAAAATAAATTACAGGAATCATAGGCATATATATATATGTATACATACATATATATATATATATGTGTGTGTTTGTGTGTGTGTGTGCGTGTGTGTGTGTGTTAGCAACATAGGACAGCAACAGGAGATAGAAAGAGAAATTCCACATAAAGTAATTGCAGAGAACATAAAATCCTTGGGAGTATATTTGTCAAGACAAACTCAGGAACTGTATGAACACAGTTAGAAAATACTTTTCTCATAAATAAAGATAGATCCAAACAATTGGAAAAATGTAAATTGCTTATGGAAAGCTCAAGTTAATACAATACAAATGACAATTATACACAAATTAATCTTCTTCAGTGTTATTACAAACTACCAGAAATATTTTATTGAACTACAAAAAATAGTACCAAGAATCACCTAGAAAATAAAACGTTGGGGGCAACTAGGTGGCACAGTGGATAGAGCACTGACCCTGGAGTCAGGAGGACATGAGTTCAAATCTGACGTCAGACATTTATTAATTACCTAGCTGTGTGTCCTTGGGCAAGTCAGTTAACACCATTGCCCTAATAAATCACATTTGAAAAAAAGAAACAATCAGAAATATCTAGGGATATAATGAAAGCAATGCAAAGGAAGGTGACCTAGCCATAGCAGGTATTATAAAACAGCAACAATCAAAACTGCTTGTTACTGGCTAAGAAACAGAGTGCAGCATTCATAAGAGAGAAGGAGAGGTAAGAGAAAGGAAGGGAATAACCAGTTATGGAGTTCTTACTATTTGATGGGTTCTGTACTAAGGACATTAAAAAATATTAACACAAATATTATCGCAACAATCCTGAAAGGAAAATATTATTTTTAACTTAGTTTCATAATTAGGATTATCTAAATGACCCAGGATTGCTGGACTTTCCATCAAGAAGACTTGAATTAAAATCTGTCCAGGGACAGATAATCAAAGGTAATCTCTTTTTGCCTTCATTCCTTATCTATAAAAATAAGAATATTTTAACCCTTACCTCTCCAGGGTAGTTCATAGGAACAAATTAAATGTTATCTTTAAATTGCTAAGCACAATGAATGGCACGTGGAAGGCTTCATAAAATGTTTGTATGCATTGTTATTTTCAAAATTACTTTTAAAATTATTATTATTTTTAGATACCATTAGATTAAATGACATGCCCAGAGACATACAGCTAGTATCAAAAGACAGTTAAAGATTCATCTTTCTGGACTTAAGCTCAGAATTAATCCACTATACATGTGTATTTTTGTATACATACATATATAGTTTATATACATGCATATATAGACTATATATTTATGTTTAAATATATATATATATATATGTATATGTCCATAATTGCGCAAATGTAAATACATATAAAGTAATTCATTGCAAGGAGAGGATATTAAGAGTTAGGGAATCCAGAAAGACCAAGTAGATAGTGGGGCATGAACTATATCTGTTTTAAAAATAATACTACTTTGGGACATCTAGGTGTTGCAGTAAATAGAATATTGGACCTGGGGTCAGGAGGACATGAATTTAAATCTGACCTCATACACTTATTTCTTTCTTTGATGTGTGACCTTGGGTAATTCATTGCCTTGCCAAAATATTTTAATATTTAAAGAGATTTACATATTTCATTATCAAATTTATACTCTAATGCAAAAGAAAAAGAAAAAAGTTAATAGCAAAAATTTAATTTTATAAATAAATACATAAAATATATTTTCTAAATACCATCTATATGCCAGATATTATACTGGAAAATAAGCACAAAATTTGAACAGTCTTTGCCCCAAAGTAACTATTTTTTTAAGGGGAATACAACATCACTTGAGGAGATAGATGACTCAGTGCAGCAAGTGCTGGGTCTAAAGTCAGGAAGACTTATCTTGGTTAGTTCAAATCTGCTCTTAGACCCTTATTAGCTGTGTGACTCTATCTCTTCACCAACGATTCCTCAGTGCAAAGGAGCTGGAGAAGGAAATAGGAAATCACTTCAGTGTCTTTGCCAAGAAAACTCTAAACAATGTGAAAAAAGTAGACATGATTAAAATGACTGAAAACAATAACACAACATCTTCACAAATAAGTAAAGTAAGGTCATATTCAAAATTGGTGATTGGTGGGGTAGACTATACCATCAACTCATCTTTTAGTTCAGCCTAAAAGTCTAAGAACTTGGTTGAACAAGAACAATCATGTCTTCACTCCTCTTCAGACTGTATGTTTGACTCATCTCTACTTGACTCTGCCTGCTAAAAGTCCTTTGGTATCAGAAAAGGAGGATCACTCCACCAATCAATGATTGAAGGCTTAAGTTGCACAGTTATGTTTCTTATATGGAAAAGTACTCTGTGTAAATTATCCTTTTCACTTGTCTTTCTCAGAATTATTCCATCCTAGAGCCTGACTTATAGGAAATCAATATTGGTGATGGTTTGGTTGCTGAGGACTCTGTGGGCTTTAATCGGTTCAGAATCTTCCTGTATCAGGGAGGCATCACTGTGCTTCATCAGCACTGGGCTGTACTATTTAGTGTCAAAATGCTACTACTAGGTACATCTTAACCTTTTTCTTGATTGGCTAATCATCAGTGTGGTTTCTCCTCACAGACCTTCATTGTTTTCCACCTACAATGCTCCTTCAACAGGATCTTCACCTCACCTTTTTTAAACTTCATTAAGGATAGAGATCGACTTTTTCTCCTTGGCTTTATACACCTAGACCTTAGCACAGCAATAAGCACATAATAAATCTTTAATTAATGATTGTTAACTGATATTCAATTTACATGTAACAATATCATAGACAAATCCTGAAATTCATCTTAGGTGATCCAGTTTGCTTTATTCCATGTTTAATTCTGGACTAAATTTAAATTACAAGTTTCAATTGTCTTGTTGGAAGAACTATGTAGGTTATTGTTTGTCCATCTAACTGTCTGACAGAGTCTGAACAAACTTTTTCATCCATTATATTTTTACATTGCAAAAAGTTAGAAGAAATGTTTTTGAGCTATATTCTTTAAAAAATCTCCCAAAGTAGATATCTATATCTCAAAATTGTACTCATTATATGGGTTTGTTTTAAAAGATATTCTTCATAACTGTGGTGAATACCTTTGACAAATATCTATCCATCTGTCTAATTTTTGTATACTTTGTCAACTATTCATAATCAAAGGATCACCAAATGAAATTGTTTCTTAGGCTGTGTCTATCAAATAACCTTTCCATATGTATGACAAAATCATTGTTAGAAGAGAATATATTTAAAACTGTCTCAATTATAAATCAGGAAGTAGCATTATGAGTTAATTGAGTACCAAATTTGGTGGCAAGAAGACTTCAAATCTGTCCTTATATATTTACTAGTTTTATGGTACAATGACTACCTAGAACTCAGTTTCTTCACCTCTAAAATCCAATCCAAGCTAAAGCTCTGGAGCTTTTAGACATATTTGAAAACTTTAGGTAAAGTCGCTTTGGAAGTCTTTCTGCTACATGAAGACTGGTCTTACTCAGTTCAAAGTCATTCTTTCCAGCAGACTGGCCACAAAATGATGAATTAGTTTTTATAGAAATTTTATTTTGATTTTCTAGTTAGATACATAAGTAATTTATCAACATTGATTCATTTGCAAATTTATGAGTTCCACATTTTCTCCTGCCACTCCCCATGGCATTTAATAGATTTGTAAAAGTTGTACAAGAACATTTGTGTATAAATGGCAATCATTGTCTGTGGAAGGTCTGTTAGGGTTGTCCTTGATCTCTGAACTTTTGAGAGGAGATGGATTCATCATAGTTGATCATCTCACAATGTTGTTGTGAATATATACAATGTTCTCTTAGTTCTGTTCCCTTGAATCAGCATCATTTCATGCAATTCTTTCCATGTTTATCTGAAGTCTGACAACTCATGAATGTTCTTATAGAACAATAGAAGTCCATAGCATTCATATACCATAACTTGTTCAGTCATTCCCAAATTGATGGATATTCCTTAGGTTTCCAATTCTTTGCCACTATGAAAAGAGTAGGTATAAATATTTCTGGGAGAAGCTAGGTATAGAAGTAAAAAGATAACAGAGACCAGGAGGACCTGAGTTCAAATTTGACCTCAGATACTTGGTACTTACCAGTTGTGTGACCTTGGGCAAGTCACTTGACTCCATTGCCCCATAAACAAAAAAAAAACACCCAATATTTTTGAACATGTGAGATTTTCCCCATTTTTTATGTTTTCTTTTGGATATAGGTCAAGTATTAGTATTGCTAGATCAAAGAGTATTTGGGGGAAGTTTTTTGGGGAGATATATAGTTCCAGATCATTCTCCAGATTGGTTGGATGAGTTCACAACTCCGTACTAACTTTCCCATATCTTCCCCAACATTGTTCATTTTCCTTTTTTGTCATCCTTGCCAATCTGATAAGTGTGAAATGGTTCCTTAACTGTTTTAATTTACATTTCTCTAAGAAAGAATGTTTTGGAATATTTTCATCTGAATATAATTTAATTTCTTCATCTGAAAAGTACCTGTTTATAGCATTTAACCATTTTATCAATTGGGGAATGAAATCTCTATAAATTTTCAAAAATGAATCCTTTATAATAAACTCTAGCTGTGAAAATTGTTTCCCAGGTTTCTGTTTTTCTTCTAATCTTGGCTGCTTTGGTTTTATTAGTACAAACACTTTTTAATTTATTATGGTCAAAATCATCCATTTTTTAAATTTATAATGTACTATCTTTCTTGTTTGGTAAAAGATTTCTCCCTTTCCATAGATGCAATAGAGTATTTCTTGATTTCTTAATAAGTCTGTGATATAGCTCTTTCTATCTAAATCCTGTACCCATTTTGACCTTATTTTGGTATCGAGTGTGAGATGTGGGTCTATGCCTAGCTTTTGCCATACTATTTTCTAGTTTTTCCAGAAGTTTTTTTATTTTTTGAAGAGTGAGTTCTTGTCCCAATAGATTACTATAGTCATTTACTACTGTTTCTTTTGTACCTTCTCTAATGCACTGGTCATTATTCTATTTCTTCATCAGTTCCAGGTAGTTTTCATGACTGATAGTTTATAATTACTTTTAGATCTGCTATAGCTAGAGTACCTTCCTTTGCATATTTTCTTTTCATCAGTTCCCTTGATATTCTTCATCAATTGTTGATTCAAATGAATTTTGTTACTATTTTTTCTACTTTAGAAATTAGATTTTGGTAGTTTGATTGATATAGCACTAAGTAAGTAAATTGATTTAGGTAGAATTGTAATTTTTGTTATATTAGTTGGGCCAAACCATGAGCATTTGATGTTTTTCCATTTGTTTATATCCAACTTTATTTGTGTGAAAAGTATTTTGTAATTCTGTTCACATAGGTTCATATGGGTTTGCCTTGGGAGGTATATTCCCAAGTATTTTATGTTTCATGCAGTTATATTCCTTAACATGTCTTTTATCTCTAAATCTTTAATGACGGGCAATGATGGGAACAAGGGGAATCACTTTATATTAAGAGGAAGGGATAGACTGGCAACAGGAAAGCAAGGGATCATAGAATTAGAAGTTGAATTGCTGAATGAACTGGTGTCAGTAGTCAAATTTGCACATCTGTATCATACCTTTCAAAGATCTGGCTACCAAAGTGTGGGTAAGGGTAAGTTTGATAAGGAATATGAACACATATGGGCAGAACACTGGATACTTCAGATAGGCCTTTGACCTCTGCAATATGCAGTCAAATGATGACGTGTTTCTAGACAGGAAATAAAAGACTGTGATTCATGTGCTAGGTGAGTCCCATTTTTATTTGGGGCACCTGTTCTTAAGGACTTTTCAATAAAGGTCCCTTTTGCTTCACTAATGGCAGTTCTGAGTTTTTGGTAAGGTGCTTGATTCTTACAGTGGGGAGTTTATATATCAAGTCAAAAACTTTTATTTTATAGTAAGGAATTTGAGACCCACAGAATATATTAAGACTTGAAAGGAACCTTAGAATCACTCTAGATACCATCATTTTATAGTTTAGGTAACTCAGGCACATCAATGATAATAAATAAAAAGTAAAGCAAAACTTTCCCAAATTCACATAATTATTTAGTGGGAGTTGCATAATTTAAACTTTTGGTTCTTTGACTCTGTACCTAAAGGTTATACATTAGGTCAACTAGGTGGTGCATTGGATAGAGCATTGAACTTAGAGTCAGGAGGGCAAGAGTTCGAATCTAGTTCAGGCACTTGACACTTACTAGCTGTGAGACCTTGGCCAAGTCATTTAACACTTATTGCCTTGCATCCAAGGCCACCTCCAGTCATCCTGATTCATGTCTGATCAATGAATCCAGATATCTCTGGAGGAAAAAGTGAAACTGGTGACTTAGCACAACCCCACCTCACTCAAATCAAAATCAATTGCTTGTCATGCATCACTACTCTGATGTCATGATCCTCTTCAAGAATGAAGGCAAAAAACTTCAATGGTATTTCCACTGTACCTAGTCAAAATTTATCTTTTTTAATAAAAGGAGAGAGGTATAAGGAAAACAGAAAGAAAAGAATATCTATATATTTGATATCATCGTATAAAAAGACTTACTTTGTAGCTCTATGAAGAGGGAAAATGTATTTAAAAGGGTCTTTGATTTTTCTCAGAAAATATTTAAAATTCCTTCAACAAAATATGAAACATCTACATAAAATAATAATAGTGTTTCATCACAGATATAATAAAACCACAGCACAGTATGTATTATGGTAAAATGACTAATTTATATTGTAAATGCGTATCCATAAACATAATCTGGAATTTAAAACAGGCTCTGTTACAAAAATGAAGTAAGAAATTTGAATGTATTTAAACTAGAAAGTGTAGAGACAAATAAAAGCATTAATTTATCTTTCCTGATTCTTCCTATACTATAGTAAAAATAATGATAATTTATGATAATAACTTAAATTATTTTCTGCATCTGATATGGTGTTAGAAGCTTTTCATTAGCTTTTATTCACAAATTACTTAATCTGTTTTTATATCAGTAATTTCATTTTTAAAATGAAGATAATACCTGCCTTGCCTACATCACAAAAATGACTGAAAATAATCAGTAGTATAACCAAAAATTTGTATCATAGTTAAAACAAATAATAAGATTTTCTTCAGACATGAAATTATTTTAAAAGAGATTTTTTAAAAATAAACTCTATGGGTTCTTTCTGTTATTCCCTCCTCCATTCAAACAGCAGGTTGTTCCACATATGATCAATTCTTTTAATATCCCTGAAAGATTTGACTGAGTGAGGGAGGAAGTGGAAAGTGTATAAGTGTACATGTGTATTGTAGTGCTTATACCATGTGTGTCTCCATCTAGTTTGCTTCCCATTGTTTATCAGTTAGTCAGAATTATAAAGGAGATACATTCTTAGCTTTATAAAGGGGCAGATAAAAGTCTCTATAGTAAGGAAAGTTGCTCTTACTAAGATTTTTTCAAAAGTTTGGGATACATTTTTCTACAATTATATGAAAGATAAAATGAATACCAGAGAAGGGGGAAGAGTGAGGGGAGACTGGGAAGGGGGAGGAAAGGGAGAGAGGAAGATGCAAGAGGAGGGGAAAGGAAGTAGGAAAGAAAGGAAGAAGAGATGGGAGAAGAGGGAAGTGGAAGGGAAAGAGAAGAGGAAGGGGAAGAGGGGAGGGGGAAGAAAGGGAGAGAGGGAAGAAAAACTTAGCCCAGTAATGTTTTAACCTTGAATGCCACAACAAATTTGTAATTAAAAAAAAAAGAAAAGAAAAATCAATGTTAAATGTGAAGCTTTCAAATGATCCACATAAGCAATTTCAAAGTTCTTACATGGGGCCTGAGAATTCTTTTTTTACTATTTTGATAACTTTATCTCAATATAACTGATTTCCTTTATAGTGTTAATTTACTTTCTGAACCTAAGAACATTGGTCTTACAAGGAGTCTATAGGTTTTACAACATACATATACAAAAATTTATTGTATAATCATGGCAGGGTACAAACTTCTAATATAGTAGATAGAATCCTCAGAATATTGTCAAAAAGATATAGGTACATTCCCACCTCCAATTCTTTCTGTATTAACCTAAATGTATCATTTTACTTCCATAAGATTAAGTTGTTGCATCTGTTAAAATGTGGCAGTAATACCTTGCTGGGTATTGGTGAGAAGAACCTGAAGATGCAAAATGTGCTGTGAATTTTAAAACACAATATGACTGTCATACTCCACAGGACATAAAAAATCCTCTACCTCCCACTCCCCATCAACAAGGATATATGTAAATAACTGCCCTATTTGATACTCTAGTTCAGGGGTCAGGGAGTCCAACTTGTCCGCAAATCATTTGGTCTACTGCTGCCAGGGTAACCACAGAAAGTTCTAAAAATTCAATGAAAATAGGAGTTTTTAGGGGTGAAATAATTAAATGTTTCATCAAATATAGGGAGCAAAATTTTAAGTTGGAAATTTTGTACCAACTCTGAATGATATTACAAATATCCACATGGCCCTTGGCAGACAAAAGTTTCCCCACAATTCTTAATATATTTCAGAGAACTTCCTTCAATAGGAAGGAAGGAAGGAAGAAGGGAAGGAGGGGAAGGAGGGAGGGAGGAAGGAGGAAGGAATCAAAGAGATGTTTAATATCTGTACAAATAACATCAAGATCAATATTACCAGTGGATTTCTGAGATTTTTATGTCAAGTTCATGATTTGATGTGTTTTTGAAAAAGGACATGTGAATACTCCCTGACCTCTAAAGATAAGGAATAACACAACAGTTCAGAGACAGAGGACTATCTTTTTAATAAGGGATTCTCTGGTATAGTTTCTAAATCGTGGTTTCTTTATTGGGAAAATTTTTCCTCTTTTGCATGCTTCTACTATAAATTGCAATATTTCTGTGTCATTTCTTTTTTGTTTCCTCTAGCTTTGTGGAAACTTATTAAAGAAGACATTGCGGTGTAAGGCAGGCTTGTTTAACATTATTCGAGCCCCTAGTCTATTTTTGAATAATGCCTTTAATATCTAAGGTTATCCAGGTGCTTTATATGCTTTTACTCATTTGATCCTTTTGTCAATTTTAAAAGATAGATGTTACTATCTTTATTTTACAAATTAAGAAATTAAGGTTTAGTAAATTTAAATGATTAATTAATTGTCACACAGCAAATGCAAGAAACAGTGTTGAAATAAATTCCTCACGACTCTAGACCCTCTATGAAGCTGGTGAAGTCCCTAGAGGTCATAGTGTTATAGAAATTTAAGACTCAAACGAATTTCCCATTCTTTTTTTCTTAGATTCCTAGTTATGTTGTAACTGTAAGAAATTCTGAATTATCTAAAAGGGAACATTCTATTCTCCACTTTAGAAAAAAAGATAGATGCATCCTGAACTTTATTGAGATTTCTTATAAATTAACTGTGTGCTCAGGCAAGTAAGACCAAGATAGAGTGACATTTTTGCTGATCAGAATTTTATATAAATTGACTTTGGGTTCAGGTGTGGGCCACATGTTACAAAAATACTGGAGAAAACCTCTACAAAGAGATATGATTTGTACTTTAAATCATAAAAGAATTACAAATAATTTATTCTACAGAAGCAGTCCAAGACATGACTGTGAGGTAGGTGTAATTTTTCACTGGTACTTGGTTGCTCATTTTACATCATCTCCCAAAGAAGAAGAACACATACCTTAAGAGTCAGAAGACATAGATTCAAACCTTGTTTCCCTATGAAAGAATTCTTAGACATTTTAAGTTCCCTAGACCTCAATTTCTGCAACTTTAAAAAAAAGAGGGGATCAAAACAGATAATTTCAAAAAATTATTTTCAAATCTAAAATATACCATTCTCCTAATGACCTTGTTTCAACCTATAGTAACTTGTTTTAGGTCACATTTATTTTTTTAAATGAATATTTAATTTTTCCCAATTGCATGCATATTTTTTCCCTTTTTTTTTTGAGTTCCAAAGTTTCTCCATCTCACCATACCCTAACTCCTCATTAAAAAAGTTAATCAATTTGTTGTGTCATACATGTGAAATCATACAAAATTTATTTCCATATTATTCATGCTGTTAGAAAAAGGATAAAGTTTAGAAAGTATGTTTTATCTGCATTAAGACTCCATTTCTCTAGAGGTGTGTAATATTTTTCTTTTTTTAAATTTATTTATTTGGGTTTTTTTAGAAGGCAATGAGGTTAAGTGACTTACCCAAGTTCACACTGCTAGGTAATTTTTTTAAGTGTCTGAGGTTGGATTTGAAATCAGATCTTCCTGACCAGGGCTGGTGCTCTATCCACTAAGCCACCTACCTGTCCCTTGTATAAGTTTTGTAGAAAGCACCCTACTCATTATTTCTTTTAGTACAATAGTATTTCATCACAAATTTTGTGTCACAACTTGTTCAGTCCCTTCCCACTATATGAAATATATGAAATATAGTAGCACATAAAGCTGCAATAAATATTTGCAAAAATAAAGATCTTTTTCCCTTAAAAAATTTCTTTTGGATACAAACTTGGTTGTAAATTGCTGGATTTTATAGACCTTTGATTATACTTCCATATTGCCCTTAAGAATGGTTGTACTTGTTCATAACTCCACTAAAAGTACATTAGCATCCCAATGTTTTCAAAACCCCTTCAAAATATATCATTTCCATTTTCTGTCATATTGCTCAATCTCACAGGCTTGAGGTAGTACTTCAGTTTTCTTTTTAAAATTTTATTTAAGGCAATTGGGTTAAGAGTGAATTCCCAATGTTACACAGTGAGGCAATTATTAAGTGTCTGAGATGAGATTTGAACTCAGGTTCTCCTGAATCCAGGGCCGGTGCTCTACCCAATATGCCATATGCCATCTAGTTTTCTTTTAATTTATATTTCTCTAATCATCAATGATTTAGAGCATTTTTATATGACTATTGATAGTTTTAACATTTTCATCTGAAAAATATTTATTCATGTCCTTTGACCAGTTATCAATTAAAGCATGACTTTATAATTCAATTCAGCTTTCTATATATTTGAAAAATTATGCCTTAACCAGAGAGAATTACTATAAATTATTTTTCTTCATTTTTCTGATTTCTTTCTAATCTTTGGGGCATTGTTTTTTGTGCAAAGGCTGAAATTTAATATAATAAAAATATCCATTTACATCCTATAATACTATCATTTTTTAATCATAATTTTTCCATTATCCATCTATCTGATAGGTAAACTACTCCATGCTCCCTCAATTTACTTTTGGCATCACTCTTTATGTCTAAAGGTGAATAACTATTTTGTAGGTGAATTTATCCCATTTAGTTATAATTATAGTGTATTTCCCTCCATCCACCTTTGTTCCCTTATTTATCCTTTTATCCTTCTCTCTCTCTCTCTCTCTCTCTCTCTCTCTCTCTCTCTCTCTCTCTCTCTACCTCCCTCCCTCCCTCCTTTTATTCATTTCTCTTTAAAAATGTGTTTTATCACCACCTTCCCCATTCTGCTCTTTCTTCTATCAGCCCTTCCTCTCTTCTATCAACCTCTTCCCCTTCTACTTCCCTATAGTTCAGGATGACTTTTACACTCAACAGAATGTATTTATTAATCTTTCTTTGAGCCAATTCCAATAAGATCAAGGTTCATGCCTTGTCCCTCCCCCATTTTCCCAATACTTCTTTTATGGGAGGCAATTTATCACTACTTTTCCTTCTCCTTTCTCCCATGCATTACTGTTCCTCACATATAGGCAAATAGAACAATCAGTACTGAAATTCAAAAATGGCCTGCAATTCCTGAAATATGATTTAGCTCAAACATTAAATATTTTTAGAAAATAATCACTGAATTATTTATCATGGAATAGAAATCAAAATGGTTTTTGTGGCAGGGTAATCTAATATTTAGTCATTTAAAAGAATTATGCTTTTGAAAGTAATCTCATTTATTGTAAAATTAATTATTTAATGTGATCTTAAATTAAGAAATAAATCAATTGTTCTAATTTTTACTTTGTAATTATTTTTAGAAAACCTGAGTGAATTCACAAAATTTTCCTTTTTCTCTAGTTTTACTTCCTTTTCCCTTTGTGTTTTTTTTCTTCTTAATCCTTTTGACTCTTCTTCCTTCATAGGGGTTTCAATGAAATTTATGTACATTTAGGTTACATTTGTAAAAGTGAATTGCAAACTTTTAGAATTAGTATAAACTCAGAGGTCATTTTCTCAAACCTATACCTGAGAGAAAACTCTCCAACATTTATGTATACATACTAAGAGATCATACAGACTGTACTTAAAGATCTAGTAGTTGGGAATTTCTATAATTCTAATGTGAAACAATTTTACTTTTTTGAAGCATCTAATTATTAGAAAGTCATCTAGGTGGCAAAGTAGATTCCAAAATCATCATTCTGGCAAGTTCCTTAAACCCATTCACTTCAGTTCTTCCTCTGTAAAATGAGAAGGAAATAGGAAACCACTCAGATATCTCTGCCAAGAAAACTCCACATTTGGTCACAAAGAGTCAGACACATTTGAAGTTACTCAACCAAAGATAAATTAGTAAAGATATTTTTTCTAACATGGAACTGAAATGTATATTATAATGTCCATCTATTAATCTTCAATCTACCTTTTAGATCAAGCAAAGCAAATCTCATTTTTTCCATATGGTAACACTTCATATTTTTTTAAATATTAACATATTGAAGCTGGGAGGAGATAGACTTCAAGAAAGAACTCACCAACTCACCAAAGGACTCTTCAAGAAGAATTCACTAATTTCTAATTCAGGAAGGTATAAAAAAAGGCAAGGGGGAAGGGAAGGGGAGGGGAGGGGAGGGAAGGAAGAAAACTTTAGATCAACTTATATTCAGTCACATGAAGTTTGGGACATATTACTCCAGTTTTGTGACCAGGTTTCATCGATCTAGCTTAGAGTAAAAAGAGCAACAGTTGAACAGGGAGAGAAGAGAGAAGAGGAAGTTCTACCTTTGCAAATTTTTTGCTTAAATGAATTTCTATGGTGGATGGGACAAGGGTAGTGCTTGAGGATTGATTTAGCACCTGACTCCAGGCATTCTTCAATGCACATGTCACAGGGGTGGTCCCCCAAAAGTGGCTAAGACACCACTCATTCAGCATGAGTAGCACCTACATACTATGTCATCTCAACCTCCAAGTGTGCAACCAAAAGTCCAATGAAACTTAAAAAGTGGGTATCACAAAGAGTCAATGGAGAATGGAGAATATCCCCCAGTGTACAGAAAAGTTCCAAAAAGATTATAACATTTTTTTCTATGCCCAGGCTTCCCTACTTCACTATATTCCCCACATTTCCTTATTTCCAAAATGACTACTCATATCATTCAATATTCTTTACCTAAATTTATTTTAAGTCCCTTAATCAATTTCATGCCATTTTTGCTATATTGTTTCCTCAAATGAGGCACCTAGAAGCAATCATCATCTTCTGAGAATATAGACTATGGATTATAGCTGTGTTCTCAGAAAGAATTCCATTCCAAATTCATTAGGCTCATAAACATTTTTTTTCCAAATGAATACATCGTTGGCCCTATAAATGATCAAATATAATACATACCTATGAAGGACATTTTTTTTTCCTTTGAAAGTAGAAGAATGGAGAAAATATCTGTAACTCTAAAAAATTTTAAATTTTAAAGTATATTTCCTAACTAATGAAGAGTGTAACTCAGAGAATTATCTGAATAATTGAAGTAACAAAAAAGAAACCTGCCAATCAGAAAATAAAAAATAGCTTGTCTGATTATTTTTCTTTTATACAAATTTGTTGGATGAAAGATTAAATTGCTTTTACTTTACTTATGTATAAGCACATTTTATCAGGTCATGACATCATTTCCTTCTTATGGTAACTGAATCAATTTCCTTTATTTTTAGATTTTTTTATATTATAAGGAATGACTCAATGGAGGAAAGGACTAATTGAAAAGTAAAGGTAATATTAAATAAATCCATAAAACATTAAAAATATAATTTCCCCATTTTTGTTTCCATGGTAATTAACAGTAAAGATAAATTTCTATATAAATAAAAACTTTAATGGAAATCAGTTTAATTTTAATTTATGTATGGATATTGATAAAATAGATAATCAATGAGGGGGTTTCTTGGTATAATGTTGGAGCTGAATTTAAATACTTGTTGAATTGAATAGAAAAAAAAGAGGAAATTGGAAATATTTAAAATATGTGGAACCTGTGGGAATCTGGTCTACATATAGAAATAAATTTATTTTGACTGTTTAAAGAAAATTTCTAGGATAGCCCCTTCAAAATTTCTGAACTAAATATAATAGTTCTTTTTATCACATATCCTTATTTTGTTAATTTCAAAGATTACTCCATTAAAAAGATCTAATCCATGCTAGAGTCAGATACAGACAGATGAGATTCTAGAAATAATACTTTTTTTATACATAAGATCTGTTAAAAATTCTCAGTTCTTATATCATGCAGAAAGTGAGATATAAAATAAAGGTGTAGATGATTAAACTAGAAACAGGGTTGGGGTCTTAATGTATATTTGCCTTAATTCTCTCTTTCCTAGTTTGTTAGCAAATACAGATGATAAGAAAATGTTACAATTGAATTTTAGACCAGAAATGTAGTTTCTTTCCTGAAATGTTCAATTTTGTTGGATAAGTTTTTGGGAATTTTTTTATAGGAATTTGATGTAAAATTGAAATTTTATTCATCACATATTATTTCCTTATTCCATATAAGAGTAGTTATAACTTTTATTTCTTTCATACAAATATTAGTGATCAATTTTTAATAGTAACATTTCAACAAATGGTGGGGAAAATAGCTGACATTTCCTGTGATGAAACTGAATGAGTGAAGGACGAAGGATGCATTCATTTCATTGCAAGGTACAGAGGATTTTGCTGTACAACTCCCATGAATATTAAAAATGCAGATTACTGATCCAATAGAGGGTAACGGCTCATTCTCAGTAGTCACAGTCCATCACGTAAAGTCATATTTAGGGACTGTACCATTGCAGGTTATGGTTCTTGAGCACCCTTTAGTTAGCAGATTCTTGACACAAAAGACAGTTACTGTATATTTATAGCTTTTAAGGTCACTGATCATTGATATGATGGACCATTATGTCTCCGGAACGTGCCTGATGTTGGAACTATTGGTCTATTAACAAAATCTTTCCTGCACTAACAGGCATGCACAAGTCTATCTCCCAAATATCCATTTGAAAGAACTCCTAGAATCTATGCAGCATATACATATACAAGTAATTTAATTTGGCAGTGATTTCTTTGTACATTTATTATAATTTTTTTCCCATTCTCCCTCCCCAACTTGGGTGTTCTTTGGCCCTTTACTATTAATGCTTTGCAATTTCTTAATTACTTGATAATGACAGTTTAAGAAAATAGTCAAACTATTGATTTATACATTTCATCAATTTTAGCTAGAATAAACCTCCTACTATAGCCACTAACATTAAAAGAAGACAATCACTTCAGATGAGGATGCTGGTTTTTAGGATCATTATTTGTTTCATTATTAATCTGACAAAGACTTTGGAAGAAGATGGCTTATTCATGGCAGGAACCAGTTAACATTGATGCTGGCTGATTGTACTGAATTACCTTCAATAAATTCTGAAAATGGCACATAAGGGAGAAATGAGTAAGAAGCCAAAGGAGTTTGACCTTTGAATTGTGAAATGACTGTTCAAGGTTAAAGGAAAAATTTAACGGTGCTCAATTTAACTAAATTTAGTTTACTTTTTGGAGTAACAGGAAAAGTTGGAGCTGGATATTTTTGTGTGTTAACTAATTTTATTATTTACATATAAATATTGCAAAAGTTTACTAATTTGCAAGCAGCTGGGGAAGATTCTAGGTATATATAAAGAAAATTAAAAACAAAATAATACTGGCTTTGAAGGAGCTTACATTATACTAGGAAAAAGGTCCAGACCTGAAATGTAATTAATATTGACGCATATGACTGAGGACTCACCTTCATAAATTCAGTTCACCATCTATTCTGGAAGTTATACACTTAGAGAACTACAAGGACTATTTAATGTTTTGGTAAATCCCAATGCTACACTGGCAGTAGTTGTCAGAGACAGGATATAAGCCTGCAGTTCCAAATTATAATTCCAAATCTCTAATCATTATATAATGTTACATACACATAAGGATATAGGTGCTAATTCGAGGAGGAAGAAAACATTTAACTGAGGACATCAGGTTATGTTTTTAGTAAGTGGTATATATGTGAAGAAAGTCTTGGGAAAAAATGAAATATTCTAAGAAGCAGATATGAAGGAGGAATGAATCTGTCATAAAAGACAGCAGATACAAGGGCACCAAAGTTAGAGAGAAAATTACAGGCTTATGGAATCTCAAGAAATTCACTTACATTTTAGCTGGAATGTGAAGTGTGTTAAGGGGAGTGATGTACAATAAACCTAAAAAGAATTATGAATGTCAAACAGGTGATTTATTTTATCCTTATAGACAAAAGCAAACCACATAATTATCCTGAATGACATGGTCAGACTGCTTTAGAAAGATTATTTTTTAACTAATTGGAGGATATATTGTGGTATAAGAGATAATTAAATCCAGTGTATGCAACTGATGAAATCATTCTTTGCCTTTCTATCACAGCAACCCACCACTAGTACGGAATCTTCTCTGTTTTTTTTTTTCTTTTTGTTAGTAGCCTCTAAATAGCAACTAATAGACTCTCCAATATCTTGCTATCCTGATTGATTATAATATTCTTCCTAAAACAGCTATCTGATGTAACTATTCAATGTTCAGTTTATTCCAGAAACATATTTAATAACCCTGAAACTTTTTAAACTCTAAAATTAAAATTTACCCTCTTCTTAACTTAAAAAACCCTCTAGGGCTCATCTCCCACTACTCTGTTAAATAAGAACATTTCTCTTACTATAAACTATACTATTCACTAGGCATTGAGCATAACCTGTAATTTTCAACCTCCATGCCATTTCCTCCTAAAATGCTTCTCCCTCACTCTTACCCTATAGTCATATATATTTTTCATGGCTAAATTAAAATGAATTCTAAACTTTTCCCCAACAAGATGAAATTTCTCACTTTTCACAATTTCCATACTTTGTTGAAACTTACTTTTCAATTATCATATGTTTTCCTGTATAAGAGTTGAGCAAATATCATATCCTTCTCTGACATTTTAAGCCTCTTGAAAGTGGTAGGGAAGATTAGCTTCATCTTTGGGGTTCCTATAATGCCTTACATGAAATAAGTGCTAAATGAAGGTTTAGTAAATTAACTTATAGGTTTACTTTCACTCTTTCCCCTTTCCCCTCATTGAAGACCATTCAAGTTCAGGGGCTTTAAGAAGAGAACAAGAAAAAAGTGACACAATTCTCAAAGGAAAATGAACCCAAGAAGAGAGTAGAAAGGACAGAGGGACAAAGGAGATATAAAGGTAATAAGCAATGAGCTATTCTGTCTAGAACTGATTCTACTTCTAATCAATAAGACTTTGATATCTTTGAACTTGAGCTAGCTTAGAAAGATGGAGTCAAAACTGAAAGGTAAGAAGTATGGGCTTAAATGAGTAACCAACAGGATTAGAGGGAAAGTATGCATAGGAATATTTGTGGAAAATTTCCTATAATATGAAGAAAGGATTAATCCAAGATCTAGAGTTCATAATTCCTTCCACTAATGACTGGCTCTCTGGATATCATGAATTAATAATTTACTAATAGTTCCCTTTTACTTGGAATGGACTCCCCAATCTCAATATTTTGAATTTTCTCCCAGTCTTCCAGGCTAACACAACTGTACTGACCAAGAAAAACAAATATGTTCATATTAAAATTTCTCCTCTAGAACATGGGTCTCGTCTTTGCCAGTGTCATCTTCTCACATAAAACATAGTAAGTATTGCGATAAAGACATCAGGAAGAGCATTTATACCTCAGAAATCATTAATAATTATGGTTAGATTTATTTTATTGTCTAGACTTATATGTTAATAATGAAGACTTAAAGATAAATGTGCAGTTTCATATGCAATCATCTTTTTATTATTCTATGAAAATGCTTGTTTTAGTCCATAAATAATAAACAAAATAAACAAATAAATATTAAATATGTATTAATAATTTTATTTTGAGGGGACGAGAGAAGAGAACTTGGATGATAACGATTTATGATATCTTATTTATGCAGTATCATTCTATAAAAAGGTTCACCTGGAGTACACTGGAAATTTTAGGGAATAACTTCACCACTAGACTCAAGGTCTGGTGACTATAGACAGCTACCATTAATAATAAATAATATTGCTAGCAATATTAATAACTGACATGCATACAATACTTTAAGGATTTCAAGGTGTTTTTACATCTATTATTTCATTTGAGCCTTACAATACTATTGACCATAGCCATGTATGTGATTGCCCTCTCTTCACTGCTCAAATTTTAAACTCCAGGAAGGTAAGATCTCTACCATGTTAATTTTGGCAGGAGAGTATAGTGCTTCACACACAGCAGGCTCTTAATTAAAGTTGCTTTAACTGGATTGGATCACAGTAAATTGAAATCTGAAAATGTAGATTTTCAATCCAAACTCCAAGGTCCTCTATATCAAGTGTCTGGTAATTGCCTTGCTAGCCTGACTATTTCCTGATGATCTAGAGAGATTCGTTTTGAGCTGTAGAGAGCCTGTGCCTTTTACTGAGGGATCCAGGACTTGTTTCTAGCAGAGTGTGATGGCATAATTTCCAGCAGGCGGTATTTATTTTCTGTATTCTCACTACCTTGGAACTGTGCCTTCCTTGACATCAAAGGGCTGTGATGATGATGTACTATACAGTACATTGCCTTTTCTCAACAGTGCAGGTGTATTCAACAATGAAATTAAATTCAATACTCATAATGATTTGTCTCTGTGCCTGGAAAGATGGTGTTACTCTTTACTGAATTATGCCCAAGCTATAACTCTGTTACCAGAAGTACATTGCTCATTAATTATAAATATCTGTGAGTTTGACAAATTCAGTATAAGAAGAAACACCTAATCCTCAGGTTAGTATAAACCATTGTGTGTTGGTGTTTTAGAGTAGAATGTTGCAATAGTTTTGTGGAAAATATTGTGCTTTATATTGTGCTTTAAAAAGGAAGGAATGTACTAAGGAAATAATTATTCCATTTGGGAAATAATGCTCAATAGTAATTACATAGTTACTTGTATCTTTTATCTTATCTTTACTTGGGGAAAGAGACTGTAGACCTGAGGACTGGAGAAATCACAAGGAAAGAGGGGAAAAACAAAAATGTAATGAAGAAAATAAGGCTTAGTGTTATTATTATGGGAAATGCTATAATAGATCATGCCTATAGTTTAGCTACAATAACAGTTTGTAATTCACACAAGATTTTCCATAGTCCATTGCATAAGCTGTCTACAGTATCATATAACATGTAGTAGCTAGCAGAAATAGAATATAAACCCAGATCTTTGGATAAATTCCAATCTATCAGAAACTTGAACTCCACTTTCTCTTAACTTCTTTTTCTAGTGACACTTTTGCTTTTTCTGACCTGGAACATCTAGATTTCCATGTCATTTCCTGAAGTGTCCTCAACATGTCCTCTTCCCACTTTAACAATAGCCTTTTAAGTTTTGTTTCCCCCTTTAAATAAAATACTCTTTTCCATTATACTAGATATCTTCTATTTCTTTCCTGAAGAACTCTATAGGTTGTTCCAAAGAGAGGCATGCTATTCCTTTTTTTTAAGTATAACTCCAGTCACAAAGTTCATTTGTATGAGACTTTCTCCTTTCTGATGGAGATGATGGCCTTCTTTGCCCTACATGATGGGAGGAATGAAACTGCTGAGAGACCATAACTTCACTTCTCAGCCAATTTTCCAAGTAAGAGACTTTTTTCCTAGCAATTAGTCTACTTCCAGCTTTGAGAGATACTGTTGAAGAGCTTAACCCCACTTCAGATTGCTGAAGGAAAAGAATCTGGGAACACATGAAAGGAACAGGTGGTCATGACCATAGCTTTATTCTTGACTTATTCAAATGAGTTTGGGAAGTTTAACCTTGGGTGAATTCCACTCTCTTGACTGAGTGGTTACCTCACTCTAAAGAAAATTTTAGTCAGAGTTGTTTAGTATATATTCTCCTATGTATACTTTCTCTGATCAAGTTTTGTTATGATTTGGTTAATAGCTTTCTTTGGAATGTGTGTTCACATGGAACTGGTTTTCCTGGGGCAGAGGTCAAACCTTAGTTATAGAACTTGGGGTTTCTCCTTTGCCCTTCAAATGACAAAAACATCAGAAACTAGTTGGCACCTGATCACCTCCCCTAGGATATTAATATTTAAGTGAGAAGATTCTAGCATGGTACATCCTTCTCTCTAAGGAAAGCAGATCAGTGACCTCTGGTCCCAAACTCCTTCCCCTATTGATAGGAATAAAAAGACTGCCTTGGAGAAGGATAAAGGGAAAATAGGCTAGAAATGTCTATTCTCCCTCCCTTTGAACCTCCTACAATGATAGCCACTGACACTTAGTGAGTCTTACTGCATGTAGGGCTCACCCAGTTTTCCTCTTCTTATATACAGGTAAGATAATATATCATTTTCTTCTAGAATTCTTAAATTTTAAACAATTTTTTCCTTGGACAGAGAATAATCCTTGAGGACGTCCAAGTCCATTTTGTGAGGTCATCACTAAAGTCTTATATCTTGTAAGTATGATTTTAATTATTTTCTATAAATGGCTCTTTTGATATTAAATCATATGATAACTTCTACCATTTTCCTGGCCTACTTCAACCTTATACTAACATCCTATTGCTGCAAACACCTATTTTTTCTAAACTGACTTACCTAAGAGCAACAATTACAAATTAAAGGAGGAAAGTGTGAATTACTTCGTAGGATTCTGATGAAAATAGAAACAGAAGTCATACTACTAGACTGACTATTCTGCTATATGGTTATTTAAATATCCCCTTGCAAAACACACACACACACACACACACACACACACACACACACACACACACATAAACACAAACATGCACACACAAATACAACATTTGGAGTCAAAAGTGATATTCACAATTAAACAAGTCTGATTCTGACTCTTTCATAGTGTTTTATTATTTTATGTTTGGGATGCTACTTACACAGTATCCTTTATGTAGAGAAAATAGGGAGAAGGAAATATGAGATGTAATAATCAAGAAAAATTGATTCCAGTTCGATTTTTATGTTACAGAAGTTAAGAAAAGAAAACTAAACCTATTACCTATATTTGAAGAAAAACCTTCCTCTGTTCATTTATATATATATATATATATATATATATATATATATATATACATATATATATATTTTATATTCATTTTATATAGAAAGATAGATACACCAACCTTATGAACTGAGTGGAAAATTATTTAGCTCACACAGTCTCATTTTGATCATGGGATTAAAATTTCCTTGTCCAAATGATGCCATACACATAGTAAGCACTAATATTAGTTATAATACTATATATAGAATCTCTTCCCCTCGTTAACTAATAGCTAAGCTCAGATGCTGATCAAGGGCACCCAGGACTAAAATGGCATAGCAGCAAAGAAAACTTACTCCAAGGAAAGACGGAGGACTAAGTCAACTTAGAGGATTATAATGGTTAGAGTAAAATGATGACGAAGAAGTAATGCTACTGCGGTTATATCATTTTTGTCTTAATGCAAATATTCTAAATTCATCATCTAGGAACTTTTTTATTTTGATATTTAATATTTTAATACTGTTTTTACTTTTTAAACTTTTTAAGAAAGGTTTTATTTAATTTGCTTTACAATTTTCCCCAAACTTGCTTCCCTCACCCCACCCCCCCACAGAAGGCAGTTTGTTAATCTTTTCAGTTGTTCCCATAGTATGCATTGATCTAAATTGAATGTGATGAGAGAAATCATATCTTTAAAGAAGAAACATATAGTATGAGATATAGCAGAATTTCATAATAAGATAACTTTTTTTAAAATTATAGGTAAGTGTCTTTGGTCTTTGTTTAAACTCCAGAATTCTTTCTCAGGATACAGACAGCATTCTCCATTGCAGAGAGCCCCAAATTGTCTCTGATTGTTGCACTGATGGAATGAGCGAGTCCATCAAGGTTGATCATCATTGCCATGTTGCTGTTAGGGTATATAATGATTTTCTGGTTCTGCTCATCTCACTCAGCATCAGTTCATACAAATCCTTCCCGACTTCCTTGAATTCCCATCCCTCCTGTCTAATAGAACAATAGTTTTCCATCATATACATATACCACAATTTGTTAAGCCATCCCTCAATTGATGGACATTCCCTCAGTTTCCATTTCTTTGCCACAACAAACAGAGCTGCTATGAACATTTTTGTACAGATGATGTTTTTCCCTTTTTCCATAATCTCTTCAGGGTATAGACCCAGTAGTGATATTGCTGGAACAAAGGGTATGCAAATTTTTTTGCCTTTTGGGCATAATTCCTAATTGATCTCCAGAAAGGTTGGATGAGTTCACAGCTCCACCAAAAATGTACTAGTGTTACAGATTTCCCACATCCTTTCCAACATTGATCACTGTCCTTTCTGGTCATATTAACCAGTTTGAGAGGTGTGAGATGGTACCTCAGAGCTATTTTAATTTTCATTTCTCTAATAATGAGTGATTTGGAGTAATTTTTCATAGGATTATGGATTGCTTTGATTTCGTCATCTATAAATTGTTTTTGCATATACTTTAACCATTTGTCAATTGGGGAATGGCTTATTTTAATTTAATTTGATTCAGTTCTCCATATATTTTAGACATGAGTCCTTTGTCAGAAACACTAGTCATAAATATTGTTTCCTAATTAACTACATTTCTTTTGATCTTGGTTACAATGATTTTGTCTGTGCAAAAGTTTTTAAATTAATGTAATCAGAAAAACCTAGTTTATTTTTAATGGTTTTCTCCATCTCTTCCTGGGTCATAAACTGCTTCCTCGTTTTATGTCTAGATCCTGTATCTATTTTTATCTTATCTTGGTATAGGATGTGAGGTGATGGTCTAATTCAATTTTCTCCATACTAACTTCCAGTTTTCCCAACAGTTTTTAATCAAAGAGAGAATTTTTATCCCAATAGCTGGACTCTTTGGGTTTATCAAAAAGCCTATTACAATAATAATTTCTTGCTATTTCACCTAGTCTATTCCCCTGATCCCCCACTCTATTTCCGAGGCAATACCAGACAGTTTTGAAGACTGTTGCTTTATAATATAATTTTAGATCTGGTAGGACTAAGCTACATTCTTTTGCACTTTTTAAAATTAAATTCCTGGAGATTCTTGACCTTTTATTTCTCCATATGAATTTACTTATAATTTTTTCTAACTCATTAAAATAATTCATTGGAAGTAATTTAATCTTGGTAAAATTGTCATTTTTATTATATTTTCTCAGCCTACCCATGAGCAGTTTATATTTGGCGAATTATTTACATCTGATTTTATTTGTCTGAGAAGTGTTTTGTAATTGTTTTCAAAAAGTTTCTGTGTCTGCCATGACAGGTAGACTGACATATTTTATATTATCTGAAGTTACTTTGAATGTGATTTCTCTTTCTGGCTCTTTCTGAAGCATCTTGCTAGTCATATGTAGAAATGTTGAGGATTTTATTATTATTCTATATCTGGCCACTTTGCCAAAGTTGCTAATTATTTCTAATAGTTTTTAGATGATTTTTTTTTTGCATTCTCTAGGTATACCATCATGTAATCTGCAGTGAATGAGAGTTGTCTCTTCGTTACCTATTCTAATTCCTTTAATTTCTTTTTCTTCTCTTATTGCTGAATCTAAAATTTCTAATATTATATTGAATAGTAATTGTGATACTGGGCATCCTTGTTCCACCCCTGATCTTTTGGGAATGCCTCTAGCCTATCTCCATTGAATATAATGCTTGTTGATGGTTTCAGATAGATATTGCTTATTAATCTAAGGAGAATTCAAAACAATCTCCAGTGTTTTTAGTAGGAATGAGTGCTGTATTTTGTTAAAAGCTTTTTCAGTATCTATTGATATAATCATATGATTTCTGATAGGTTTGTTATTGATTGAATTAATTATACTGACAGTTTTCCTAATTTGAACTAAACCTACATTCCTATAAATCCTACCTGGCCATGATGTATTTTTCTAGTGATAACTTGTAGTCATTTTGCTAAGATTTTATTTAAGATTTTTGCATCTATATTCATCAGGGAGATAGGTCTATAATTTTCTTTCTCTATTTTAGCTTTTCCTGGTTTATGTATCAGCACCATATTGGTGTCATAGAAAGAGTTAGGCAGAGTTCTGTCTTGATTTAGATTTCCAAATAGTTTATATAGAATTGGAGCCAGTTGTTCCTTAAATGTTTGATAGAATTCATTTGTGAATCCATCTGGCCCTGGAGATTTTTCTTAGAGAGTTCAATAATGGCTTATTGAATTTCTTTTTCTGAGAAAGGGTTATTTAGGTATTTAATTTTCTCTTCATTTAACCTGGGAAACATATTTTTGTTTAATATTAATCCATTTCATTTTGATTTTCCAGTTTATTGTCATAGAACCAGGCAAAAAAATTCTGAATTATTACTTTAATTTCCTCCTCATTGGTGGTGAGCTCACCTTTTTCATCTAGCAATTTGGTTTTCTTCTTTCTTTTTTTAATCAAATTGACCAGAGGGTTATCAATTTTATTTTTTTCATAAAACCAGCTTTTGGTTTTATTTATTAGTTCAACAGTTGTCTTGCTTCCAATTTTATTAATTTCTCCTTTAATTTTTAGAATTTCTAATTTATCCTTTAATGGGGGGTTTTTAATTTGTTTTTCTCTAATTTTTGTTGGATATTTAGTTCATTGATTTCCTCTTTCTCTAATTTATTTATATAAGCATTTAATGGTATAATATATCCCTTGACAGCTGCCTTGCATGTATCCAATAGGTTTTGGTATTTGTTTCATCATTGTCATTGTCTAAGATAAAATAATTAATTCTTTCCATAATTTATTGTTTGATGCACTCATTTTTTTTAGGTTTTTGCAAAGCAATGGGGTTAAGTGGCTTGCCCTAGGCCACACAGCTAGGTAATTATTAAGGTTTTGAGGCCAGATTTGAACTTAGGTACTCCTGACTCCAGGGTGCCACCTAGCCATCCATGATCTACTCATTCTTTAAAATGAGACTATTCAGTTTCCAAATAGTTTTGGTTCTATATCACCCTGGCCCAATATTGCATGTGATTTTATTGCATTATGATCTGAGAAAGATGTATTCACTATTTCTGCCTTTCTGCAATTGATTATTAGGTTTTTATGCCCTAGTACATGGTCAATTTTTGTGTAAGTGCCATGTACAGCAGAAAAGAAAGTGCATTCCTTTTTATTCCCATTCAGTTTCCTCCATAAGCCTATCATGTCTAGGTTTTCAAAAAATCTATTTACCTCCTTAACTTAATTCTTGTCTATTTTATATTTAGACTCATGTAAATCTGAGAGTGGGAAGCGTTGAGGTCTCCCTCTAGTAGAGTTTAGGTATCTATGTCTTCCTGTAACTCCTTCAAGTTTTCCTCTGAGAATTTAAATGCTATACCATTGGATGCATTCATATTTAGTACTGAAATTACTTTATTTTCTCTGGTACCTTTTAGGAGGATACAATTTCCTTCCTTATCTCTTTTAATGAAATCTATTTTTGCAGCTGCTCTTTCTGAGATAAGGCTTGCCAATCCTGCTTGTTTCACTTCAACTGAAGTAAAATATATTTTGCGCTAACCTTTCGCCATTACTCTATATGTGTCTCTCTGCTTCAGATGAGTTTCCTGTAAACAGTTTATTATAGGATTCTGTTTTTTAATCCACTTGGCTATTCTCTTATGTTTTAAGGGATAGTTAATCCCATTCACATTCAAAGTTTTAATTACTAACTCTTTATTGCCCTTCATACAATCTTTGCTCTGCAATTGCCACACCCTCAATCCCCAAAGACAGAACTTGAGGTAAATGTTCTTTTCCCAGCTTCTCTTTCTGGGTTATGTCCATAGGACTTCCATTAAGAGGATTGTTTCATTCTGTTTATGCAGGAAGATCAGGAGTCCATAACACAGAGTTCGGCTTCTCTCTGCCATCTTGGCCCAAGATTTAATTTTATACATTAAAAAAGAACTATTTTGAGAAGGATTCAATATGCTTCATCAGGTTACCAAAGGAGTCTATGAAACAAAAAAAAAAATTAAAAGAAACTTAATTAATGATACTTTAATGCCTTTGGTGCAAAATTGATTCAGGAGGCAAGAAGCAAGGCAGAAAAAGTGTAGCTGTGGAACCAATGGGGAAAAATGAAAGCAAAATAAAAGAATATAAATAAATAAATAAAAGAAAATAAACAAACATAGCAACACGAGTTTCTGCCTGTTTTAAGCAATGAAAGAGAAAGAAGAGACTCAGTTCCAGAGGCTTAAAGCTCATTATTATGGTACTTTGCAATTTCACAGATTTAAGTTGTCTCTAAGAGCTACTTCAGCCTACCCTAGGTTAATAAAAAGGTTTTATAGGGATTAATTTGTGTCAGACTCTAGATTGTCTAAAGCAAAAGTATAGAATAAAAAAGACAAAAACAATAATAAACCTCTGCACTCAAATATTTTTGGGAAATAGAGAATTGAAAGTAAAAAGAAAACAGAAGATTGACTTGGTAAAATTTAGAATGATTTGAAAATAGAAGAATTTCAATTCAAAAAGTGAGTGCCTGAATAAAAAAAGGTGATCACTTAGCACTTTGGAGAACCTCTCATGTTTATAGGGCAGAAAAATTTTGCATTATACCTGAGAACTTTAGGAAAATTAGGGTTTTTTTGTTGGTTTTAATTTCCTCTTAAAGTGATAAAGAATTTAAGAGAGTATTTCTAATTTTATTTGAAGTAATTTGGAAGTAGGAATGAAAAAGACCTTCTGAGAGAAAGACAAAACAACAAGGACTGTAGACCACCCCCCCAAAAAAAAATCAAACCTGCACAAAAAATAAGGAAAAGAGAGAAAAATATTCTCAAGCTCTTTTCAGACCCCCATTAGTTCTCTTTCTGGAGGTGGAAAGGATTTTTCATTATAAATACTTCAGAGTTATCTTGAGTCATTGATTTGCTGAAAAAAGGTAAATCATTCACAACTGAGCCTCTGGCATTATTGCTGTCACCTGGTACACAGTACATTCATTTGAATGAACTCACGGAGATCTTTCTATGTTTTTCTGAGAGCATCCTGCTCATCATTCCTTATAGCAAAATAGTATAGCTTCATAATCAAATACCATAACTTATTAAGTCATTCCCCAGTTGATGGATATTCCCTAAATTTTCAATTAGAGTAGCCACTAGGAAAGAGCTGCCATAAATATTTTTTGTATATATAGGTCCTTAAGCTTTTTGATTTTCATTGTTTTAGGACACAGAATTGGTAGTGATATTGCTAGATTAAAGGGTATGCATGATTTCATAGCCCTGTGGCAGAGGGGTGTGCTTATGGTCATTCACAGACCGGGAGGGAGGACAGAACCTCACACACTGAGACCCTTGTGCGAGTGTCCCAAAAGCTCAGGAAGCACCCCCCAGAAAACAGGCTTAGGCTGGGAAAATGAAGAAACAAAGAAACAAGAGGAAGACCATTGAGAAATATTTTGCAAATGAGCCCAAGAAGGATCAAAAGACTCAGTCTGAAGATGAGGAAGCACAAGTTCCTGCATCTAAAGACTCCAGGAAAAACAGAAATTGGGCTCAGGCTATGATAGAGCTCAAAAAAGACTTTGAAAATCAAATGAGGGAGTTAGAAGGAAAAACTGGGAAAAGAAAGGAGAGAGATGCAGGAAAAACGTGAAAATGAAGTCAGCAGCTTAGTCAAGGAAATCCAAAAAAATGCTGAAAAAAATAGAATGCTAAAAAGCAGCTTAGGTCAAATGGATAAGACAGTTCAAAAAGTTATTGAGGAGAAGAATGCTTTAAAAAGCAAAATTGGCCAGATGGAAAAAGAGATAAGAAAACTCTCTGCGGAGAATAAATCCTTCAGACAAAGAATAGAATTCATGGAGATTGATGAATTTACCAGAAATCAGGAATCAATACTTCGAAACCACAAAAATGAAAAATTAGAAGAAAATGTGAAATATCTCATTGAAAAAGCAATTGATATGGAAAACAGACTTAGGAAAGATAATTTGAAAATTATATTGGAATACCTGAAAGTCATGATCAGAAAAACAGCCTTGACATCATTTTCAAAGAATTACTACAGGAAAATTGCCCTGACATTCTAGAAGTAGAGGGCAAAATAGAAATGGAGAGAATCCACTGATCACCCCGAGAAGGAGATCCCAAAAAACCAACCTCCAGGAATATTATAGCCATATTCCAGAACTACCAAGTCAAAGAGAAAATATTACAAGGAGCCAGAAGGACACAGTTCAAATATCGTGGAGCTGCAGTCAGGATCACACAGGACTTAGCAGCAGCTACATTGGAAGCTCGTAGGGCTTGGAATACAATATACCGGAAGGCAAAAGAGCCAAAAGAGCTTAGAATGCAGCCAAGAATGAACTACCCAGAAAGACTGAATGTCCTCTTTCCAGGGAAAAAGATGGACTTTCACTGAACCAGGGGAATTTCAAAGGTTCCTTTTGGAATGGACAGAGCTGAACCGAAGGTTTGATCTTCAGATACAGGACTCAGGTGAAGCATGGAGATTGGAGGAGAGGGGGGGAAATATGAGGGACTTAATAAGGATGAACTGCATGTATAGAAAAATGATGCTGATAATATTCATATGAACCATCTCAGTTAATAGAGCAGGTAGAGGGAGTTTTTATTGTTGAAGCACAGGAGAAAGCTGAATTCGAAGATAAAATATGGTGTAAAAATGGAGTCAATAAGAAAAAAAGGGAAATGGAATGGGAGAAAGAAAAAGGAGAGGGGGAATAGTCCAAGCTATTTCACATAATAAGATTTTTTTTTATTACAATGAGCTATTGCAATGATATGGAAGGGGGGAGGCAAGGGGGAATGAGGGAACCTTTGCTCTCATCATTGATGGCTAGGAGAGGAAACACCAAATATACTCAATGGGGTATAGACAACTGGAGTAAGAAGGAGGGGGGAGAAGGGGGAAGGGGTGGGGATGTGAATAAAGGAAGAGAGGATGGACCATGGGGGGACAGTGGTCAGATATAACACATTTTCTTTTTTTACTTCTTGCAAGGGGCTGGGATTGGAAGGCCTGCCCAGGACCATAGGGCCAGGTGGATTCTGGGCCTAAGGGGTGGTATGGGGGCTCAGGGCTTCTTGGCCCCAGGACCAGGGATCTGTCTGCTGCGCCACTCAGCAACCCTACAGCAGAGTCAGAGTGAAAGGAGAGAGAAAATACAGTACATGGTAGTGGGGAAATAAGAAAGGAGGGAGATGCGATCAGCAATGGCAATGTTGGAAAAATAAGGAAGTAACTTTTATGATGGACTTATAAAGAATGTGATCCACTCACGACAGAGTTGTTGGTGTTGGAACAAAGATTGAAACACATTTTTTGTTATTATTACTTGGGGGAGGGTGCAGAGCAAGTGGGGCTGGGTGGCCTGCCTGGGGCCACATAGCAGGGTGATCACTGTGTGTCTGGGGCCAGATTCGGACCCAGGTGCTCCTGGCTCAAGGGCAAATACTCTGTCTGCCACTTAGCCACCCCTACTATTATTACTATTTTATTTCATTTTGGGTCTTTTTTTTCCTTCTTTTTGGTTTTTGTAGGGCAGTGTGGATCGTGTGGCTTACATGTCACATGGCTGGGTGATTATTGGGTTTACGAGGCTGGATATGGACTCGGGTGCTCGTGGCTCCAGGGCTGGTGTTTCGTCCATTGCACCACCTGGCCATACCTACAATTATTACCATTATTTTTTTAATTTTAATTTTTTTCTCCCCCCTTTACTTTTTTGCCCAAGCAAGTCTATCTATATTCATGGGGGAGGGATATTTTGTTTACTTGTAAACAAGTATATTTTATTAATGTAAAGAAAAACATTTGTACAAAATGAGAATAAAAAATAAATTTAAAAAAAAGAGATGGACTTGAAGAATAGGAAGTCCTGTGTTCAAGTTCCTCTGATACACACTGACTGCATGACAAGTTACCAAACACTTCAGCGATCTCAAAGGCTATAAATTTCAGAGGACGTATTGATAGATTGCATTGATAGAGTGTAAATTCTCACCCAAAGTTTTCTATGCCAGCAAAAATCTCATGTCCAATCTCTCTGCTAAATTTAAAAGTAAAATGTAAAAATATGTTAAACCACAATTGTACATGTACAACTTTTTCCAGACTGTTCACCACCACAGGGAAAAGAGAATGAAGGGAGGGTGGCAGAATGTAGAAGTCAAAAACTTCCAAATGTATGAATGTTGAAAATTACCTTTGCATGTAATTGGAAGAAATAAAATAAAATAAAAAATAAATTTAATAGTGAAAGAGAAAAAAACATTAGTGTTAAACATTGTTTTTACATGTAACTGATGAAAAATAAAACACTAAATAAATGGATATGATCTTGACAGGAGGAATAATATAGAAAATCTTGAATAAATCTGAGCCTATTCTTCTTAGAAATTGAGGTGGGATAAGGAAGAGTGAACTCGCAGGTATTGGGAGAAAATATTTATACTTTCCTTCTGCCTCTCTCTGCCCAGTAAGTGTTCAAGTCTAAAAGCTAATTAATGTAAATTGATGAAATGGAACTGCGAGGGAAAAAATCACTGAATGCTAATATTTTGGTGAGCAGACAGGAATGGAGGATTCAGTGAACAGCATTAGACAAAGTTTTTTCTGACTTCACAGGGATATTCTAAGAACCCAAGTGGAGTTAAAGGAAAACAATCTAGCTTCAAACTGTAAAAGGAAGGCAAAAACATTGTTATATTATAGACAGTCTTCAGATTCTCTTTAATTTTAATAAGGTGAGAAGATTTTGTTTCTTTTGCTTTTTGAAAGTTTTAAGAGGGAATAACTACTTTGGAATAAATTTCAATTCATTTTCTCAAATAAAATCTATAAACTCAAGAAGCACATATTTACAGAATATTAGACCTGAAATGACTTCTGGGATTATATTGTTCCACTCCCACTTTATATTGATTACCAATCTGTTGCCTCAAGAAGTTTATTCAATGTGCAATAGTTGGCAGAACTGGCAAAGAAATATTTGAAGAAGATTCTCCCATCATGATAACAAAATATAACAAATGAGATATTTTTTCCCTCTTGAAACATTCTTAGAATGTGAATAATTATTTTGTCATTAGGAACTTGTAGGAATGACCTGATCTGGTGAAGGATTAAACCCCACTTCCCTTTAATGTGTAATTACTAGGAGACTTCCCCATAATGTATATTCCTCAGTAGATATACTTTATTATTGTAAATAATTTCTTAAAAGAAATGTTGATTATTCCAATCAGGTTCACATTTAGAAGCAATGGGTAAAAGTACAGAAAGGGAGTTATGTATTTAAATGTTGTTCAGATTTTTAATGGGAGTATTTCAGAGTGAATCTTGCCTCCTTATGAAATGGGAGATATCCCTTTATTAGACAACTTCAAGCAGAGACTGGATAAACATTTAAGGATTTGAGACTAATTTTATAACAATGTCTTTTCAAAATACTTTTTGCAAATAAAATCAAAATTTTTAACAAATTTGTTCTAAATTGAAGAATCCCTCCAAAAAATAAAATTGTAAGCATTATTTTTATACTTATGTCAAATTATATAATTTTCTTGATATTCTGATTTCAATTCTATAGGAAGAAGAGGATAATGTCCTATTAAATGCTTATCAGAAAGACTAGCATAAATTTGGAAGAATTGATGATTTTTTTATCAGTCTGCACCCTCCGTGGAAAGAAGTTTCAATGCAAAGAATATTTGTCATATAGTTCTGTTCAATGCACCTTCCTATTCATTAGTCTTATAGATAGTACTTAACTTAATCTCTTTCCTTACTGAATAGTAAAGTATAGCTACTAACTATATAATGTTTCATTTGTAGAATAAGTGAAAGAAAATACTGCCATTGCAAGCTTATTGAAGTAATTTCTCTTTTTTCAATTCTTTCTTTCTGAGCTTTCATTATATCCCATAATAGGGAGTCATAATAATTGTAGAGTACAGTAATAATTTAATATTTTTTTAAAATAAATCAAAACCTATTTAATAATAATGATGATTTCATATTGCGTAAAACCAAATAAAGTCTTCCTTCTTTAACAAATGACTCTTTTGCTATGAACAATTCTATGCCCATCTAGAGGAAGAAAAACACAACAAAACAAAACCAAAGAACCTTTCAGAATCTGATGAACACTGCATTCAGTTTTTTAAAAAAATCTCCTATGTGTTTCTTTCCCTCCATCCTAATTCTTCATACCCAAAATGACTAATCTGTAAATATGTTTAATGCAAATATGTGCTTGTGTGTGTGTGTGTGTGTGTGTGTGTGTGTGTGTACTATTAACCTGATTGTTTGGCACTGAAGGAAGGGGAGTAAGAAGGGAGGATAGAAGGAAATTTTGTAACTTAAAAAATATACATAAGCAAATAAATGAATGTTGAAAACCTTTCATAACATGTATTTGGAAAAATAAAATCTCATTAAAACAATCAATATGGAACCATGAAACAATCAATTGACTCTTTCCTGGAAGATGAGCAAAGCTATAGCACTTAGGAAGAAGATATCTTCCCAACTCTTGTACCCATTGCTTCAGTGAACTTACAATTTTAAAGTGAACTTAACCTACAATACCCTCTCTGTTCTATAGAGATAATAAGTATTTATGTCTTTGCAAAGAAATTATAATTTTTTGCTTTCCAAGCAAGAAGAAGGTCAATTTTTACATGTAGGAGGTGGACAGATAAAGGGAGACGATCATTGTCCCTTCTCCTACAATCTGAACAATTTCATATTACAAGGGTATTGTAGAGGAAGAAATTAAAATCTCAGGAAAGATTGTGTCTGAGATTCACTTTCATTTTATTTATACATCTGTTAAATTAATCAGGAAATAGAATTATTTCAAGTAAGAGAAATAATACTAGCCTCCCAAAGGTATGGGAGAAGGCTTAAGGATAGCTGTGCACAGTCAAGGCAAAGAATCTGGCCTCACCTAATTTGAGGAAAAGAGAATAAGCAACAGCAGGGGAGTGCAAAGTTAGGCAGGCATGGGCCTGAATAAACCAGTAGATACCCTCAATAGTTATACATAGACATCCCAAAGGCAACAATTGCAAATTAAATAAGGAAAAGAGAAAATGTGTTATGACATTTAGAACAAAACAAATTGAATTAGAACTCTTGGTTTAAACAGAGGTTTAACAGAGCTTCTAAATGAAAAAAAAAAACCACAATAGGTAAAATGACACAGTAGGTACCATAAAAGAAAGAACCTTATGTGATTAAGCTATTTTCATGGTATAGTAAGTGGCTGTATAACTGCAATTATTTTTAAATCAGGGAAATAGGATTTTAGATAGACTGGGATTCTTGAACATTTTTTTCATGAATTTCTTTGGCAGGCTTGTGAAATCCATAGAACCTTTCTCAAAATAATATTTATATATATACAAAGGAAACCAATTATTTTGATGTGCACATGCATGCAAAAAATACATATAATACATAGTTATGATCTACAACATTCCCTTCCACAAGGTGGCAGGGATGGGGGCACCCACATAATCTGGACAAATAAACGTAAAAATTCTTGACTCTGTCACTATTCCAGGGAAGAAGACTGATTTTTTTCTTTTATGTAGTACTTTAGGGACTTTATTATAAAATTTGAGTTGATGTTATACAATACTATGTATTATTTTATGTATGTGTCAATATGTATATATTTGACAATATTATTTTATGTTTGTATCAATATGTATATATGAAAAAAGACAGACATGTATTAACACAAGGGAAAACTGACTGGTTGGAAATAGAGATAATTGTCAAGGGGTCCTCCTTAAATAGATACCTTTGGAGGAACTCTCTAGCTTCCAATCAGTTAAGTAAAAGGTGTCTTAAAGTTATGAATCTATGTGTTCTCAAACTGAAGTAATCTTCCATGGTGAAAACAAACAAAAAAAAAACAAACAAAACAATTCTAGTATATGGTAGAAAAGTCCAGAGAAGTGAAGCCTAATGGGAAGTTAAAATATTGGGGTGCTTTTAGCAAATTATTTAAATATTCAAGATGCATTTTAATTCCTTTGATAAGAGACAAAAAATCTCTCTAGAAATGGAAAATAAAGTTTAAAATATGAGTACCCCATAGGAGTGCAGCTAAGTGTCACAGTGGAGAAAGCACCAGCCTTGGACTCATGAAGACCTGATTTCAAATTTGACGTCAGATACTTACTAGTTGTATGACCCTGGGAAAGTCTTAACCCTGTTAGTCTCAGTTTCCTCCTCTCTAAAATGATCAGGAGAAGGAAAGAGAAAAAGGAAAAAGAAAGAGAAAACTATTCTAGTATTTTACCACTAAGGTCACTGAAAAAACCCATAAGAGGACCTTTGTACTGAAAAGAAAATCACAATCAGATTGAATAATTGATATCAAACTCTTAAGAAAGGCTTTAATATGGATGAGGGTTGAAGAAAGAACAATTGAAAGGGGTATCAGCAATAGGGGAAAGGGGAGATATAAAGCTAATCCAGTTTATTGAAAATTTCTAATTTTATGTTATATCCCTTCTGTGGAAGAGAATTCACTACAGCAATGATTTATTAAGGAATTAGATTTATTTTTCAAAGATCATTTGCTCTCAAAGAGAACAAAATTACATTTCATCTTCTCTGATGCACTTATCTCTACCATATTAACTATCTATCTACACCACTAAGTCATCCACCAAAACCAAAATGTATGACTTTAATGAATCCAGTTACTGATCAAAAAAGAAAATGAAAGAATAGAGGTAGAAATGTGTACATAATTACTTCATGCTTTCTTTAAATTTCTAAGATGGTTCTATAATTTTAGGTAATTTGTTGTTGTTGTTGAATCATTTCATTCATGTCTGGCTGATTGTGACCCCTTTTGGGCTTTCTTGACAAATTTTAGAGTGATTTCCCATTTCCTTCTCTAATAAATTTTGTAGGAAAAAAATGAATCAAACTGGGCTAAGTGACTTCTTCTGGACTACAGACATTAGCTATCTGCAACCTGTTTTGAACTCACAAAGCTGAATCATTTTGACTCCAGGCCCAGCACACTATCCTTGATGGCAACTAATTGGCTGCCCCTTATAGGTCATAGTACATACATTTATCAATCATGTAAAATCAATTTATTTTACAGAGGAGGCTATAACAAAGAAGATTATATGATTTGCTTGGAGTCATTTAACAATATGAAAGAATGGATTTGAAACCACATCTTATTGACTATATGATAGTGTTCTATCTGCTTATGTCATCTTTATCAGGAAAGTAAATCATACAATGTTATGCTATAATAATAAAGCAAACAATTTGCAAACTTGAATTCTTTTAAAGGCTGACCTGAAATACTTGACTTTATAAAATGATAGTGAGTGGGATGAAAAAGGAGGTGAAGAAAGGTATTTATAATTTTTAAAACTTTATGAATGCTTTTGATCTTCAAATTCTAGCCCTCTCTCCTTCAATTCCCTCTACCTCCATGGTAAGCAATCAGATATAAGTTATACATATGCAATTGTTATATAACATATCTATATTTTTCATTTTTGCACAAAAAGCCTCAAATAAAAGAAAAATGAAACAAAGAAAGTGAAAAATAGCAAATTTCAATCTGCATTACAACAATGTCAGTTCTTTCTCTGGAGGCTTGCGTCATTATGTTGTTGAGAATAGCTAAGTAATTCACAATTCTTTATTGGCTGTTTTGTGTACAATATTCTCCTGGTTCTGTTCAGTCTACTATATCACTTCATGTGAGTTTTTCCAGATTTTTCTGAAATCATCCTGATTATCATTTCCTATAGTTCAATGATATTACATTGCAATCGAATCCCTCAGCCTATTTAACCAAGTGATGAGAGTCTCTTCAATTTCCAATTCTTACCCATTACAAATAGAACTGTTTAAATATTTTTGCATACATACATCCTTTTCCCCTTTTTTAGATATGTTTGGAATTTAGTCCAAGTAATGACTTTGATATATTAAAAGATGTTCACAATTTGGTTGTCCTTTGGACATAGTTCCAAGTAGCTCATCAGGATGATTGGACAAGTTCACAACTATTAGTGTCCCAGTTTTCCTACTTCTCATTCAATTTTTCAGTAGTCTTTTTTGGCATATTAGGTAAACTATAGTTGTGAGGTAGTACCTCAGAGCTGTTCTGCATTTTGCTAATAAATAGTGATTCAGAGGATTTTATTATGATTATAGATAAATTTGTTATCAAATGTGCATACTGTTTGCTTTATTATTATAGCATAACATTGTATGATTTATTTTCCTGATAAAGATGACATAGCAGATAGAACATTAACATATAGTCAATAAGATTTGGTTTCAAATCCATTCTTTCTTATTGTTAAATGACTCCAAGCAAATCATATAATCATTCTTTGCTATAGCCTCCTCTGTAAAATAAATTTGATATCCCTTGATCATTTATCAATTAAGCAACGGATTCTGTTCTTACAAATTTGACTCACTTTTATACATATTTGAGATATGAGACCTTTATTAGAGATACATGTTGCAAAATTTTTCAGGTTTCTAATTTTCTTCTAATTTTGTTTACATTGTTTTTGGTTTTTGCAAAAACATTTTAATTTTGTATCATCAGAATCGACTATCTTATATATCCTAATATTTTATATCTTCTTTGGTGCTAAATCATTCATTTATTTATAAATCTTTTCTTAGGTTGTCTTGCAAGGCAAATGGGGCTAAGTGGTTTGCCCAAGGCCACACAGCTAGGTAATTAATAAGTGTTTGAGACCAGATTTGAACCCAGGTACTCCTGACTCCAGGGCCTGTGCTTTATCTACTATGCCACCTAGCTGCCCCCATTTATTTATAAATCTTGTAGCTAAACTATTCTTTGCTCTTTTAATTTGCTTATGATAACACCCTTTATTCCTAAATCTTGTGTCCGTTTTGACCTTATCTTATTATATGGTATGAGAAGTTGATGTATATGTATTTTGTATCCTATTGTTTTCCATTTCTCCCAGAAGTTTTTGTCAAAAGTTCTTCTCCCAAAAGCTGGGGGTTTGGGATTTATCAAAGACAAGGTCATTTATTAACTGTGTTCTGTGTACTAAATCTGTTCCACTAATCAATTCCCCTATTCCTTAAGCAGTACCAGGTAGTTTTGGTAATTGTTTTACAATATAATTTGAGACATTGTATTGTGAGGTTAATGTCCTTTTTTTCCTTTAATCCACCTTCACATTCTTGACCTTTTGTTCTTCCAGATAGATTTGGTTGTTATTTTTGTATAGCTCTGTCAAATAATTTTTGGTAGTTTGATTGGTATGACAATGAAGCAAAATTGTCATTTTTTATTATATTGGCTTGGTCTACTCCAGAACATTTAATATTGTTCCATTTGTTTAGTTCTTACTGTATTTGCGTGAAAGATGTTTTGTAATTGTATTCACATGGTTCCTGAAATTGTCTTGGCAGGAAGATTTCCAAGTATTTTACACTATTTTACAGTTATTAAAAATGGAATTTCTCTATCTCTTGCTGCTGGGTTATGTTGGTATATAAAGAAATGTTGGTGATTTATGTGGGTTTATCATATCCTGTAGCTTTTCTAAAGTTGTTAATTTCTTCAATTTTCTAAGATTTTCTAAGATTCTCCAAAGTCTACCACCATATTATCTGCAAAGATTTATAGTTTTGTTATAACTTGTTATAACAAGTTATGGCTTGTTTCCATATTGCCTATTCTATTTCCTTTGATTTCTTTTTCTTCTTTTTTTGTTAGAGCTCACATTTTTCATATTATATTGAATGAGTATCATGATAATGAGCATTCATGTTTCACAACGGATCTTATTGGGAAGACTTCTACATTACACCTATTACAAATGAAGTTTATGTTTTTGCTTATGTTTGCTTATGTTTTTACATAAATGTTACTCATCATTTAAAGGTAAGCATTACATATTCCTACACTCTCTAGTATTTTCAATAGGTTCAATAGTTCTTGTACTACATTATTGAAGAAGACCAACATGATATCACTATGTTTGAGACAAATTAAAGTGTATCCATCTGTGGCTCATCAGACCAATATGAGCTCAGAATGCTCTACCACAGATTGGGCACAAATAGTTCATGTGAACACCTGGGTGGGTACTATAAATTTACATATGTCATGTTTCCTTTGAGGTTCTTTTAATTCTGCTTTCCTCATAGAGTACAGTTCCCTCACTGATGAGGGCATGCCATGCTGGACAGTCCTGCCTCATTGTCTCCCAAGCTGTATAATCATTTCTAAAGTTCTTCAGTAAGATCTTCAGAGTGTCCTGGTATTGCTTCTTCTGAATTCCTTGTGAGTGATTGCCCTGTGTGAATTCTCCATAAAATAGGTTTTTCTGTTAAGTTTACATCTGGCATATCTAGGAATGGGTCTTGTATAGTATCATAGTCCTTTTCTGCATCCATTAAGATAATCATATGATGTTTATTGATTTTGTTATTTTTTAAATCTTTTTATTTATTTTACCAATTTCATGTAAAACTTTTTTCAGCATTCTTCATTTTGCAAGCTTTTGAATTCCACATATTTCTACCTTCCTCTCTGGATTGCAGGGTAAAATTTGTTATAGGTTTGTACATATATAATTCTGTTAAACATATTTCAAATGCAGCTTGTGAAAGAGGAATTACCATTAAGGATAAAAATTACTCTGCAAAAGAAAGGAAAAAACAAAAGAAATTAAAAAATATCGACAGAGCATGTATTAGCCTTCAGAGGTTTTTCCTCTAGATGTGAATGGCATTTTCTATTACAGGTCTCTCAAGATTGTCATTGATTAATTAACTGGTAAGAGAATCTACATCCTTCATAGTTGATCATCTCAAAGTATTACTAATATTTACAATATTCCTTGGTTCAACTCATTTCACTCAGTATCAGTTCAGGAAAGTTTTTCCAGCCTTTCCCAAAATCCAACTGTTAATGATTTCTTTCTTTTTTTGGGGGGGGGTGGGCAAGGCAATATGTTCAAGTGACTTGCCCAAGGTCACACAACTAGGTAATTGTTAAGTGACTAAGATTTGATTTGAATTCAGTTCCTCCTGACTCCAGGGCCAGTGCTCTATCCCTGCATCACCTTGCTGCCCCTGCTAATGATTTCATAAGAACAAAGTATTCCATCATATTCATATATCAAAATTTGTTCAGGCATTCCCCATTTGATGGGCATCCCCTCAATTTCTATTTTTTGTCACTAAAAAAAGACCTGCTAAAAAATTTTGGACATGTGGGTCTTTCCCCATTTTTATGATCTCTTTGGGATATAGATAAACTTAATAGTGGTATCGCTGAATCAAATGGTATGCATAGTTTATTTCCCTTTTGGGAATAGTTCCAAATTGTACTTCAGAATGGGTTGGTCAATTCACAACTCTACCAACAGTGTATCAGCATCCCAGTTTTCCCACATCTTTTCCAACACTAATCATTTTCAATTTTTGTCATTTTAACCAATCTAATAAATGTGTGATAGTACCTCAGAGTAGTTTGTCAATTTTCATTTCTCAAATCAATTTCATATGACAATAAATAACTTTACTTTTTCCATTAGAAAACTGCCTGTTTGTATCCTATAATCATTTATCAATTGAGGAATAACTTGAATTCATATAAATTTTAATCACTTCTCCATATATTTCATAAATGAGCCCTTTATCAGAAAAACTAGTTCTGAAAATTGTTTCCCAGCTTTCTATGTTCCTTCTAATCTTGGTTGAATTGGTTCTATTTGTGTAAAAAACTTTTTAATTTGATGTAATTTAAATTATCCATTTTGCAATTTATCATATTATCTATTTCATTCTTGGTCATAAACTTCCCACCTCTCCATAGATCTGACAGACTATTCCTTTTCCTGATAATTGGCTTATGTAATTTATATCTAAATTGTGTACCCATTTAAACCTTATCTTGGTATAGTATGTGAAATGTGGTTCTATGCTAGAATTTGACATTCTATCTTTCAGGTTTCCCAGTAATTTTTTCAAATGGTGAGTTCCTATCCCAGAAGCTAAAGTCTTTGTTTTATCAAAGATCTGTTTACTCATTTACAACTATGTCGTTTGTACCTAATCTATTCCACTAATCCACCACACATTTTCTTAGCCAATACCAGAAAGTTTTGATGAGTGCCACTTTGCAATACAGTTTTAGAACTGGTATGAATAAACCACCTTCCTTTAATTTTTTTCATTAATTTCCTTGATTTTCTTTACCTATTGTTCTCCAATTGAATTATGTTACTATTTTTTTCTAGCAAAGTAAAATATTTTGGGGTAGTTTATTGGTATGTAACTTATTAAGTAATTTAATTTAGATAGAATTATCATTTTATTAGCTCGATTTATATATGAGCAATTGACATTTTCCCAATTGTTTAGATTTAACTTTATTCATGTAAAAAAGTGTTTTGAAATTGTGTTCTATAGTTTTGGGGTTTGTTTGGAAAATAGATTCCAAAGTATTTTATGTTGTCTCTAATTATGTTAAATGGACTTTCTCTTCCTGTCTCCAGTTGTTGGGCTTTGTTGGTAATATATGGAAATGCTGATGATTTATGCTGAAGTTGTTAATTGTTATGAGTTGTTTTTTATTCAATTGCTAGCATCCTCTAAATACACCATCATATCACCTGCAAGGAATGAAAATTTTGTTTATTCATTGCCTATTCTAATTCCTTTAATGTCTTTTTCTTCTCTTATTCCTAAAGTTGACATTCCTAAGAAAATACTGAATAATAGGTAGAGTGCGCATCCTTTTTTCACCTC
Source organism: Macrotis lagotis (assembly GCF_037893015.1). Lineage (NCBI taxonomy): Eukaryota > Metazoa > Chordata > Mammalia > Peramelemorphia > Peramelidae > Macrotis > Macrotis lagotis. The sequence continues at coordinate 390,817,357 of NC_133666.1, forward strand.
TGCCCTTGGGAATAATTCTAGCTTACCACCACTGCATATAATTCTTGCTATTTTAGATAGATATTGCTTATCATTTCTTTAAAAAAATTATTTATTTAAGGCAACAGGATTAAGTGACTTGCCCAAGGTCACACAGCCAGGTAATTATTATCAAGTGTGAGGCCAGATTTTAACTCAGGTCCTTCTGACTCCAGGGCTGGTGCTCTACCCATTGCACTACCTAGCTTCCCTGATACTGCTTATCATATTAAGGAAAACTCAATTTATTCCTATGTTCTCAAATTTTTTAATATATATATATTTATACATATATATGTATATATTAAGTATAGAAGACAATGGGGTTAAGTGTCTTGCCCAAGGTCACACATCTATGTAATTATTAAGTGTCTGAGGTCAGATTTGAACTCAAGTCCTCCTGACTCCAAGGTCAATATTCTATCCACTGTGCCACCTAGCTGCCCCTAAAAATTTTTTTTTAATAGGAAAGGGTGCTGTATGTTAGCAAAGGCTTTTTCAGCATCTATTGAGATAATCATATGCTTAATCTTACTTTTGTTATTTATATGGTCAGTTATTCTGACATTTTCCTAATATTGAACTATCCTAATATTTGGAATAAATCCTAAGTGATTATAGTGCATTATCCTAATGATAACTTGCTGTAACCACTTTGCTAAAATTGCATTTAATTTTTTTGCATCAATATTCATTAGGAAGATTGATCTATAATTTTCTTTGACTTTTTTACTTTTCCTGGTTTACGTATAAAGAGCAAGTTGGAATGAAAAAATGAATTTAGCAAAAATCCTTCCTTATCAATTTTTTCAAATACTATATGTGGGATCAAATTAATGCTCTTTAAATATTTGGTACAATTCACTTGAAAATCTATCTGGTATTGGAGATTTTTTTTATTAGGCAGATTATTGATGATGGTCCAATTTATTTTTCTGAAATGGTATTATTTGCCTATTTTATTTTCGATCCATTTATAAGGGTAGTTTTTATTTTTGTAAATATTAATCCATTTCAATTAAATTGGCAAATGGATTATTATTTTATTATTTTAATTATTTTAATAATATTTTAATTTCCTTCTCAAGTATGATAGGTTCAACTTTTTCATTTTTGATAATGGTAAGCTAGTTTTCTTCTTTAGTTAACTTGTGCTGGATAATGGGTCACTAGCATGGGGTCTTGCTGAGCAACAGAGAATGCTAACTTTTTAAAGATGCTACAGAAGGTTGGAGACTCACTGATGATTTGTCCCAGGATAAGAGCTAGACTTAGTCCCCATGCTGTGAGGCTGGTTTTTGCTGCTGCTGGTCTTTTACTTTCTCTGCTACTCTAGTCACAAAAAAATCTTTCCTAAAGTACTGGTAAGCTGTCATTTACATATTATTTGTATATGTTTATTTATACATATATACATATGTGTGTGTTTTGGGTGATGCAATGGGGTTAAGTGACTAGTCCAAGATCACAAAACTAGTAAGTCTTAAGGAGGATCTGGGTTCAAATTTGACCTCAAAGACTTGACAGTAGATGAGTGACTTTAGGCAAGTCTCCTATCCCTTATTACCTTGCATGCAGGGCCATCTCAGGTCATCCAAATCCTTATCTAAACATGGGACACAGATGGCTCCAGAGGAGAAATTTCACATAGCCGCCCTCTCACTCAAATACAATTTACTTCAAAGCATACTCTTACAGAGGTCAATGTCTTTGAGAAAAAAAAGTACTAACATCAACTTAACACAAGAAATATACTATTATTTTTAATGCACTTGCTTTAGTAATGCAGAAGTCAAGTTTAGAAAGACCTTAATAATGCTTTGAGGGGAGACAATTGTCATTGCTGAGAAGCATTCCAGGTAATTCTCACTGGCCTGATTATTATTTTTTTTTTTATGTTTTGGGTGGAAGGGAGTAGGGGGAAATTAATTTTAAAAAATAGTATTCTGCAGTTTTATATCTTGTCAACAGTTCCATGCTATTATACACCTCATCACCCTTGTCCAACGGCTTTATGTACCCCTTTTAACTGTCTCCCATTTTATTGGTATTTAGATAAAGATATTCAAATGCTGAAATATTCCTAAAAATCCTGGAATAATAAAAAATGGTTGGGGTTAGGGGAAATGTACCTTCTAGGGAATATGCAATAAAAGAAAACATGTCATTTTCTCTTCATCAGTTTCTTGGTCACTTATATAGTATAATTCTGTTTATTATTGGCACTGCACTTAGATGCATATAAAAAACATGTAGGCTGTTTTAAAGACATATTTTAATAACAGATAAAACCCATTTTCTACTTTTCAAAAAAATAGTGATTATTAACATTCAAGTAGAAATACAGCTGGACAGGTAAATAAGCCCATATAGATGCAATCATTTTACAATTAGGACATTTTAATCTGTACTTTAAAAGAAAAAGAAAAGATGGAAAGGAGCAAAAGAGTCAAAGGTTCGGACAAGATTATAGCCTGCATTTCTCAGAATATTAACACCTTCTGACAGTAATTGGACAGGTCTATGTATGCCATCTAAATAATGCAATGGGTGGATGTTTATATTGCTTTGTAAGATTACCATTAGAAAACCCATCAGTTTCTGAAACTTTAATAAATACAAAGAAATTGCAAAAGTGAAATGGCTCAAAGTTAACGTTTGAGATTAGTAATACATCAGCCTATTCAGAACATGGAATTTAAATTATTTCAAATTTAGTAGAAATTAATATAAATTCTTATACTTCATTAAAAACAATAGTACAAAAACTGATAAGGATATGGCTAGAAACCATGTTGGGGAGATAATATTTCATGATTGTAGTAAACTGAATATTATCAGCCACAATGAGAACAATGAGAGTTCTGCTATCAACTGGCCATATTTGGAATATTAAATCTGATTGTATGTTATAATAATTGACATTAAGGATGACATGCAAATCACTTTGGTATTTCTTTGAGTCACCCACTAACCGTGAAATAAGAGATGCAAATCCCTTTTTTACAGATGAAGAAGATAAGTTTCAAAGAAGTGGAATGATTTGACTAGGGGTTATAATCAGTAAAAATTTGCAGAAGTAAGTTTCCTACTCAGATGTTTCTGAATATCATTATAGTACTCTACTACTCAACATGTCCTAAAGTGACATTGGCAAACTTAAGTGCTTCCTTAGAAAAATTTTCCTCGGAACAGCAGCTAAAGAGAGTAGAGGTATTTAAACTAGAGAAGAGATGGCATTGGAGACCTGACAGGATCACTGGTCAGTACTGTTATTAATATGGGAGTATTCTCTCTACTAGAAAAACTTGCCAGCTAAATTTAGATAATTGGTAATATCTTGTAATTCCAACACTTTCTCTAGACACATTTGCATTAAAGAAAGTTAGTGTAACTCAAGAGTCTGGTAAAAATGACTTGTTCTATCAAAGGAGATTGGTAACAATTTCCCAAGGATTCAGAGATAAATTCACTGGCCAATGCTTTGCAGAATCAATTAACTTTCTGTTTTTTTTTTTCCTAAATTGAGAATTATGTTTGCTTTTGTAGTCCTGTGGCACCTCTATTCTAAAAATCACTAATGGTAATATCTATCTATCTATATACATATATATATACATATATATATATATATATATATATATATATATATATATATATATATATATATTCAACTTCTTCTAGGACTTGAGGCTGCCAGGTATCTGTGCCAGAATCTGAATTATTAGAAACATAAATTCAGGACTCATTGGTATTTCAAATTTGGGGGACCCAGGAACATTGTTATTCCTTGCGCCAAAGTGATTGGTTAAGCACTCCTAAAAAGACAGTTTGATATTACTATTCTCATGTCAAATTCATATCCATTCAAACTTCAGAAATTTGAATATGAAATTAAACTATACCAACTAGATAATAACCTAGGAACCAAATGGTACTCTTGCATGTGTATCACTGGATATTTAAGTGGCTATAATTGTTTACATGCACATATACACACTAAATGGAAAACATGTGAAAGTAGAACAAATTGAACAGAAATCTCAAAATTGATCCTGTTTACATAATCTCTTTTCTGTCCTCATTCAAATAAAGTAATTATTCAGAATTTAGAGATCTAATATTTTAGCAGCCATATGAATTAAAAAAATAAAGTGTATTTACTGATAACTGCAATAAATCATTGAAAACTAAAAGAAAGCAAATAATTTATAGTAACCACTTTTGAAGCAAACTGTTGTATCATTTGATAAATGTCTATTAATGAATATAAATGTGTATATATTAATTTTAGATTCATAAACATTAATAATACAAACATTTTATCTGCCTTACATATATAATGCATTAATAAAAAAGAAAATTATCATAAAATATATTGGAAATGACTAAATAATAAATAAGCAGAGAAAAAATCTGGAGACTTTTGAACTTTTTTAAAATAAAAGTGAGGAATTGTCATGTAGGATTGTAAATTCTACTTCTGATCATAACAATTCATAATAATAGTGAACATTTATATTGGTTGTTTGGTTATTGACCAAAATTACATCACTATGTTAGAGAAAAGTTGCAGTGTGAACAACAATGACTGTTAAGACCATTTCCAACTTGTAATGCTGTATCACAGGTTAGGCAGAATTAATCCTTGTGAACACGTGGGGTGTTTAATCTAAACTTATATAAATCACATTTCCTTTGAAATGCTTTCATTCTGCCTTGAACATAGAGCGCAGTACCCTCTCTGATGAGGGCTTACTATGTCCTATGGTCTCGTACCAGTGTCTCCCATGCTGTTGAAGCAATTCTAAAGTTCTAAAGAGAGACTTTCGGGGTGCCTAAGCCCATTGTGAGCACTTGCCCTGTGTGAGTTCTCCATAAAATTATCTTTTTTCAAGTGTAGATTTGCCATTCTAATAACATAGCCAGTCCATAGTAGTTACATTCTCAAGTAACTTTTGAATGCTTGGAAGTTTAGCTCAGTGTCTAGGATCTTATCCTTGATTACTTTGAACCAGTCACTGTATTGAACACTTCACAAATATTACATCATTTGATTCTTGAATAACCCTGGGAGGTAGGTCTAATTAATTTGCCCAGAGTTAGACAACTTATAAGTTATCTGAGAGCCTATTTGAACTTACTGTATTTCCCCATGTATAAGACACACCTTTTTTGAAAAAAATTAGGTCTAAACCTGGATGTATCTTTTACAGTGGTTGTAGATTTTTTTACTTGCATTTCCTGCTTTTTTTCACACTTGCCTTTGCATTCATTGTTTCACATTTGTTAGCAGTATATTAGACTACGTTTTGCCACATTCTGCCCAGAAATGTCTCAGAAAAGATTTTCATACAGTGATGAATTCAAGTTCACAGTGTTCCAGTTTGCAGAAATGAATGGAAATCATGTTGCTGAATGAGTTTGGTCCACCTCCTTAAGTTCAGAAGCATGCATCTTTTGAGCAAGTCTGCTTTGAGGACACATGTTTAGTCCATTCCATTTCATGGACTTGAAGCACCAATTGTATCCTCATTTGAAATTAGTCACTTATTTTTCATCATCAATTCTTCTTGAATCATCTTGATTCCAAGAATCATAATTTGCTAGATATTTCAATCCTCCACTATCTCCGAAAGTCTGTCCAAGTTCATTTTCTGCGGTCCAGATTCCTGTTGCCTTCAATCTTTCACATTATAATGACCTTTTCCAATGAGTCTAGTCTGCTCATTTACATTGGTTGCATTCTTCTTATTAAATAAGAACATTTCTTATTAAATATATATTCTAAAAGCTAATTCAGTCTTTCTGACTGATATTAATAGGGAATACATTGGCATAGTCTAGGTAGCAATAGCATTAGAACTATGAACCTTCAGAGTTACCCCCTAAAACCTTCAAAGGAGGAAGAGAAGGAGGAGAATCAAAAAGAGGAGGTGTTCTCTGGGGATTGTACCCATTAGTGTGAATACTTATTTGTGGGAGCAGCCCAGCCAGACAGGATGTAAATATTATGTTTAGAAATACAGTTGATATTGAGACAATGATTATATATATTTGGTTATGTATGTGTGTTAAAACATATTCATGCATACATAAAAAGAAAACATTGGGAAACAACATAATACAGAGTTTTTTCCAAGCCACAAGTCAGGGTCAGCTCTAGAGTGACCCCAAATAAGAAAAATGCACAGGCAGCTAGGTGGCATAGCGGATAAAGCACCGGCCCTGGAGTCAGGAGTACCTGGGTTCAAATCCAGTCTCAGACACTTAATAATTACCTAGCTGTGTGGCCTTGGGGAAGCCATTTAACCCTGTTTGCCTTGCCAAAACCGAAAAAAAATGCAAAAAAATTCACAACATTAATTTGTAGTTTTCTAAGTCAGATATTTCCATAGGGATCTGTTACAACTTGAATTTCACATCACTGGTATAGTGAAAGTGAGTCAAGAAGACCTCAACAGAGATTCCTCTTCTGATAACACTTTGAAAATGTAACTGTGGGCAAATTACTTAACTCCGCAGTGTCCTTAACATCTATCTATGACTATTAGTTGCTATGTAACTCTTGAAACTGCTTCATTTACCAATGAAAATGAAGTTTCCTCATCAGGAGTCACTTCTACATAAAATCACAAATTCTGCCTTCCTATTCCTAAAATACACATGCATAATATTTTAAATATGAATATATTGTTTTATCTCTAACTATACCTATACATTTATCAAATCCTTAAGTGATCCATGGTCTAGGGTCACCATCTCCATTATCCCAAGGAATAATTTCAAAACCTAAATGCCAATTCTAAAAGGGGCATAATCTCTCTAAGACCTTTGACTTAAAACCAGGAGTTTTCTATAGGGAAACATTAAGCTCTTCTGTATAAAATGTCCTCAAGCTCCCTGAAGTTACTAAATGCATACTATGAATATTGGATAGAAAAGTTTTATTTCACTCACCACATAAGATATAAATAGCCCAAAGGAACACATGAGCAAAACGATAAATAGAAGACTAGTATAGCAGATTAGAATTTCCCTTTAAAATGTAAATACATTTTGGGGTTGTTACATAATCACACAGACATACACATACCAATTCACCTTGGACCTATACTATTGTTTCATTCATTGTGATATCAGAGAAAGAATTAGAAAGTGCTTAGCAGAGTGCTAACACATAAGTTTTATGTTTATTGATTGACAGACTTTAAAGATTCAGATATTCTGGTTCAATCCACTATTGTGGTTGTCCTGTTTATATGAAAGTTACATTGGTTATCCTTCTTCTCCAAGAAGCATGCTGTTTGAAAAAAAATCAATGTCAAGACAATCTACAGTTAAAACCAAAACTCAAGACCTTTAAATTCAGAACCACCCATGAGACAAGTTTCTGGAATACTGTGCTTAGGAAAAGAAAGAGAAAGGCAGAAGTTTATTCATATATAGCAGTTTGAGAATCCAGAAAATTTAAGAAAATCTCATTATTCTCTCTGTGCTTCTTTCGTAAATAACATTTTATCTTCTAAATGGAAGATTTTCTCTACAAATCTATATACCCCACCTATACTCTAATCTGTAAATTAAATGGGAAAAAATATAGCCTGTTTTCATACATTTTAAGGAGCAGACAACTTTCCAAACAGCAATTTTTCTCCCTGTCTCTAAGATGACAAAGAACTAAAAGACAACTCAAGTCACTGGGAGCTATAAAGAGAAGTTTCTTATATCTCCTCAGCAATGTCACTTTTTAGGAAAAAAAAAAATAGACTTGCCCCATAATCTCATAAAATCGATTAAAGGAGGTGAGGACTTATCAAATTGATCAAAGGCGCTTCCTTATAATTCCAATTTAAATATAGGATCTTAGATTTAGAGATGGAATTGACTTCTGAAGACATGTACTCAAAAACTATTTTATTTTTAATGTGCTGAAAGTTACTCTTAGAAAAGGGAGTAAAATTAACATGACAGGGTCACTCTTAGAAAGTATTGGCCACTCTAAATATAGATAGCACATTAACTAGAACTACTCCTTCCCTCAACATAGATATATTCTATGGTCTTCTTGGGTTATTGTAGATAGGATGAAAAATTATTAAATATCAATCAACATTCTCTCAGTTTCCTTAGCTAGTCAACAAATTCCAGGTCAGCAGTACCCATAAATCTTTTCCCTCTGCTGCTGTAGAGATTTTCCCCCCAAAGCAATAGTGTTAAGCGAGTTGCCCAAGGTCAAACCACTAGATAATTAGTGTGAGGCTGTATTTGAACAAAGGTCCTCCTGACTCCAGGACCCATTGTGACACCTAGCTGCCTTCCTGGTATAGCTTTGTAGAAAACATAAGTTTGACTTCATATTTTGATTTGGGATAAGAACAATTGGTTACCCTAAGTTCTTGAAACATGTGATTATAGAGTAAAACTTTTAATGGGGTCTACACTTCTAACAAAACTAGTAACATAGATGTTATTAAATCACAGTTCTAGAAAGAAAACTATGTCTGCCTACTAAGAACAAGTCAACTTGGGGTAGGTAGTCATTACTACTATGTTAGATAAATATTGGCAAATTCTTTGGCCATGTCAATCTACACACATAGAAAATATATATATATATATATATATATATATATATATATATGTGTGTGTGTGTGTGTGTGTATGTGTGTGTGAATAATATAATGCATACATGCAAATCCATATACACATGCTTATAGTGGAAAAATAGTCCTAAAAACTACCCCCCCATAAAAAAATGACTTCAAATGACCTTGGAAAGAAAATATTTAATGGATGCTATTTTAAATATAAAGGTATTAAAGTATTAAAGTATTATAATAAATAATATAATATAAAAAATAATACAAATATTGAAAATGAGTAGTACAAACCTTGTTTAATGAGTAAATAATTCATATGAATGCATTTTGAATGTATATGATAAATATGCCATTTTTAACTGTTACTGATATAAAACATACCTCTATATGAATCTCAAAATGATACTAAAAGTGCATATTTTAGTCCATTATGTGTAATTTCCCCAAAATTTGCACAGAAGTTTAAAATGTCATATAGTCTAACCCCTGTCCTAAATAAATAACTGATGAGCATAGTCCAGAAATAAAAAAAAAAATCTTTCTATGTTAAATATTGCTCCTGTCTTACCACCCTTCCAGAAATCATTGATGCATTTTTATCATTGCAATTCAACCTAGATTTTTACCTTCTTGGACTCTTTTATCCTATCCTTTCCTTTCCTTTCCTTTCCTTTCCTTTCCTCTCCTCTCCTCTCCTCTCCTCTCCTCTCCTCTCCTCTCCTCTCCTCTCCTCTCCTCTCCTCTCCTCTCCTCTCCTCTCCTTTCCTTTCCTATCCCATCCTATCTTGTATTTCTGTTCTATTTTATTCTATCATTTCAAACAAATTTTCATATTCTTGTGCTAATTGATTTCTCATTCATGGAATTAAAAACATACAAATATTCACATAATACTAGGTGATCCATAGAGCATAAAAATATCTCTTTTTATTGTTTTCTATTTAATAAATCCAAATTTCCATTCTTCTAATTATTCTTAGAACTGTCTATTAAAGTCTTTCTGCCTTTATACTTTTATGTAACTGAGGTGCTCCTGATGAAATTCAGTATTACAAATGTGTTCTTCTCCTTATAATCATGCAGAGAGAGAATATCAAGGAAGTCAATGTAGTCTTACAAAAGCTCTAATCAAGTTGACATTTAAAAAAAATAGCAATAACAACAAACCAAATAACTGGCTCAGAAAATTCTCATCGCATTGCCTTGATTCACATATTTACATTTAAATGTTATTATTATTCTTTGACTTTGCACATCATCATCATCATATATTTCTTGCTATCTAATCAGTGAATTCTTCCTTGTCTTATTCTTGAGCCTTCCTCTCTCTCTCTGAAACCACTTAATCCACCTTTTTAGATTCCATGGGTTCATGAGCAATCTAGGCATATATATATATATATATACATATATATATGTATATGTATATATATATATATATGTGCATATATATACATATATGAATATAAAATCTAGTTATTCATACTTAAATCTCTGCTGAAATCAAACCCTGTGTCACCAAAGGTGTTGCCACCTGTGTTACCTGATGCAACCACACAAAGGGAATCCACTGGTCCCCAAACTCAACATCTTGACCTCAGAAATAATTATCTTTTTATCTAATCCCAACCTTCTTCCTAAATTCTCTATTTCTTCTGAGTGAAGTAATTTTTTGCATAATTCAATCTTGCAAATTGTTTTATTGAATTATTTTTTAAGTTCTGTCAGACTCATCCTCAACTCTCATTGCTTCTCATATTCAAATTATGAGCTTTAATGTATTAATTCTCTATAATATTTCCCAAATTTTTCTCTTGATTTCTACCTGCATGGTTGCAATATTTACTCAGATCCTCATGATCTCTCATCTATAGTAGTATAATTCCTTCTTAATTGGTCTCCCTGCTTCCTCTCTGCCCTCTGCTCAATTTATTTTTAACAACTGTAAAAATAAACTTCCTAAGGCTGTAGTAGGCCTGACCTTTGTTCAAAAATCTTGTCTCACACAATTGCCTCTAAGATAAAATGCAAATTTCTCAGTTGCGTATTTAATTTGAAATGTGGTTCCCATCTACCTCTCCAAGAATATTTCACATTATTACCCTCATGTACTCTTCTTTTCAACAAAGTTACTTGATTGTAGAAGTTTGACATTTCATATCCCATAATGATGACTTCACAGAATGTGTCTCCTATCCCCCAAATACCTAAAATGTATTTCTTACACATCTGCATCTCATAGAATATGCAATTTCCTTCAATTTACCCAATTCCATATTTTATCTTTTTCTTTTTCCCCCTCTCATTTTCCTTTCAATGACTTTAATCATAAAATGTTTTTATATATTTTTCATAATTTTAAAGGTCCATCCAATAATGCAGAATACAACCTATTTATGACTATCCTGGGTGACTATGACCCTTGTTCTCCCAAAAACTTAACAAGAGGTGACCCTAATTTGCTAGAGTCTTTCCTCAATTTCTACTGATATCATCAGAGTGTTAGTAAAGTATTTAGTTGTCTATCAATCATCTCTTGAGTTTGCTTAAACAAAGTGAATAAAATATATAACTAAAATATATATCTTTTATTAGTTTTATTTACTGAATAATGTCTCATATTTGATATTCACGAAGTAGGAATACTTAATATTTTATTTTAAAGAAATTCTCAAACAACTATTTATAAGAACTAAATGTGTTTTTTTTTATTTATTACTTCCTTATTTTTTTTTTTTTTGGTATATCCTGAATTTTATTTTGTCGCCTCTTGGATAAGATACCTTGATAGGAAAAAAAGCCTGCAGCAATTTTAGATTGTGAATCCATACTTTCAGTACATGTGATAAAAATAAGGATGAAATTATAGATAGTATGTAGGTAAAAATATCCATAAAATTGATAGAAATTTGTCTGTGCATTATGACTTTTAGTGTTAGGTTCATTTGCAAAGAATAAATAGGAAATATAGCTAGTCAGTTTTCTCTTTGAATTAGAAAACAAATTTCTTAAACTTTTTTAATAGCAAGAAAATAGTTCTTTATATATTTAACCTCAAGCTACAATCCATTCTTGTTATTTGTCCTTCATTCTTGAAGAAGACCATGACATCAGTGAGGTGATATCATGGCATGCAATTGAATTGGATTTAAGGGAGAGGAGCAATGGGAAAAGTTGCCAGTCTCATTGTTTCCTCCAGAATCATCTGGATCCAGTGGCCAGATAATGATCAGGAAGACTGGAGATGACCCTGGATGCAGACTGTTTTCCAAGAAGTACAAGATTATACTTGTTATACAAGTAATGCAGATTGTGATACAAGAAGTCCAAAATTATATTCCCAGAAAAAAAAAATTACCTAAATCCTTAGGAATATCATGACTTTTTTTATTATTTGTCATTAAAACTGTTAAATTTATTGCACCCTATGTCTTGGAGTTTGCACCACAGTTCCACCTTCCCTCTCCTCCAAAGTGATCTATAGTATATTTCATCTGGCATTTTGTTATCTAGGCAGTTATCTTCTATTATTTCTTGCATTGTGTTGTTCAGATATTTTGACTTGACTTCCTCTACTGTTAGATTATTAAGTTGTTTCAATACATCTTGTTGTTGAAAGCAGGTTGCTTTGCTGTCTGAAAATCATATTTTCTTAAAATCTTACTAGTATTTGCTTCTCTTTTCCTGATTGTTTTTTTACATTTTAATAAATAAGCACTTTATCCTAGATGGGCTAAACACTTCCAGAGTGTTTTTTTTTAGGTTTTTGCAAGCGAAATGGGGTTAAGTGGCTTGTCCAAGGCCACACAGCTAGGTAATTATTAAGTGTCTGAGATCAGAATTAAGTGTCTGAGACTGGACAGAGTGTTCTTAATAGACCATCATCAATCAATACAGAAGCTATTGACCATTTACCTCAAGTTGAAATCAATCGGTCCATTAGGGTACTTTCAAATGTCAAAACACCTGATGCTGATTCTATTCCAACTGAGATCTATAAGGTGGGGGGGTGCATTGCTCATCCAAAAACTGACTGAAATTTTCCCGGTTATATGGCAAGAAGAGGCTATCCCCCAAGAAATCAAGTATGACTCCATCATCCATCTCTATAATGGTTAAGGGAATAGATTGTCCTGTGACAATCATAGGGGTATTTCTCTTTTAGTCATTGCTGGCAAGATTCTTGCTGGAGTCCTTCTCAATGGCTGATCCTTCACCAAGAAATTGGTTACCTTCCTAAGAGCCACTGTGCCTTCAGAAAGGGTCAAAGAACAGTCAATATGGTGTTTGCTGCCTGACAATTTCAGGAAAAATGTCAGGAACAGAATAGAACTTTTGTATATCTGACCAAGGCCTTTAATGCTATAGTCATGATGTTTATGGAAAATTATGTAAAAATTTGCTTGCCTGGAGAAGTACATCAGTATAGTACATCAACTTCATAATGGCATACATGCCCATGTTTTGGATAGTGGATGATGCTCTCAAGATTTCCCAGTAACGAATGGAATAAAACAAGGATGTGACCTTGTTGCCAAACTTTTTACCATGGTGTTTCAAGCTATGTTATCAAATGCCTTCAATGAGAATGAACATGCCTCAAGGTCAGCTACTGCACTGATGGCAAATCTTTAACTTGAAAAGACGACAAGCCAAGAACAAAGTAAACGGAGTGTTGGTGCATGATCTTGTGTTTGGAGATGATTGTGCACTCAGTGCAGCTTCTGAAGAAGAGATGCAACAAAGTTTGGTTCTATTCTTAGTGACTTGTGCTAATTTTGTTCTAATAATTAAAACCATGAAAACACAGGTGCTCCATTAGCCATCACCACACCATCCATAGGTGGGAACCATTGATTATAGCAAATGGACAAGTTTTCAGTAATGTGGACATGTTCATTTACCTTGGCAGTGTCCTTTCCAAGGAGGTACACATTGACAATGAGATTGAAACTCACATTGCCAGAGGTAGTTCAGTATATGGGAGGCTCTGAAAGAAAATATGGGAGAGAAGAGGTATTAGACTGACTACCAAACTAAAGATATACGGAGATGTTTTGCTAACTCATTGCTATATGCCTATGAAACCAGAACTGTCTGCCAGTGCCATGTCAAGAAACTGAATCACTTGCATTTAAATTGTTTTAGGAAGATTTTGAAGATCACCTGGTAAGAGGAGAAACCAGATCCTGAGTACCTTTCTTGAGCTAAACTGCCTAGCATTGCAACATTACTACAAATAGTGCAGCTATGGTGGGTTGGACACATTGTTAGAATGCAAGGCGTATGCTTGCTAAAAACCTATTTTTTGTAGAATTCACACAGGGCAAGGTCCCAATGGGGTCAGAAAAAGCAATACAGAGATACCCTGAAGGTCTCATTGAAGAACTTTAGAATAAGGAAGCCTGGAAGGATTTCCATGAACTGATGCTGAGCAAGATGAGCAGGACCAAAAGTACATTGTACACCCTAACAGCAACATGGGAGTGATAATCAACCCGAATTTGTTCATACCAACAGGACAACAATCAGGTACAATTTTGGAGTATCTGTAATGGGAAATGCCATCTGTATCCTGAAAAAGAATTGTGGAGTTTGAATAAAGACCAAGGACTATAACCTTCAATTTTGGGAAAAACAAAAGTTGTCTTATTACATTATGGATTATACTATATGTTTCTCCTTTAAGGATATGATATCTCTCTCATCACATTCAACTTAGGTCAACACGTACAATGGGAATGATGTAAAAACTAGCAAACTGCCTTCTGTGGGGGAGGTGGGGGGAGGGAAACGATAGGGGGGAATTGTAAAAATCAAAATAAATAAAACTTTTCTAAAATTAAAAAAAGCATTTTAAAAAATTTAAAAAAAGAAATGATTGTACAGCTTGGTAGACACTGGCACAGGGCCACCTAGCATGGCATGCCCTCATCAGTGAGAGTGCTGTACTCTATGAGGAAGGCAGAAGTGAAACAGCTCAAAAGAAATGTGACTTTCATAAGTTTAGAGTATCTACTCCAAGGTGTTCACATGGACTTTGTGCCCAACCTGTGGTAGAGCATTCTGAGCTCATATTGGTCTGATCAGCCACAGTCAGACATATTGTACTTTGCTTCAAATGCTATTTTGGCCTTCTTCAATACAAAAGACAAGAACCAACCAGACTCTCTACCATGGATTCAAGTTATTCCATTCTATTTCGTCTGCTATGCAAGTCATAAATTCTTTCAAAATTCTTATTTCCTTTTTAAGCCATTCAGAAAAATCATAGCAGTTCTCTTGGGAATATCTAGCATCTTCTGCCTCATCAAATTTTGTTTCATTTGTTCGTTTTAGAATTTTTATTCATAGATGTCTGGAATTTTTTAGTTAATACGGATGTCATCTTTCCAACAGTATTAAAAATCTTTCTTGTTTATCTTTTTTTATGCTCCAGGTCTCTGAGGTAAAATGGTGAATTCTGTTGCAAACTTGGATTGTCTTTCATAGAACTACCAGAATATAGTGAGGGGGTGGGAGAGGGGATGTTGATTAAATCATATTAGGGATTAGGAGCTATCCCTCTCTGCTATTAGTTTATCAGTTTTACTCATTAGAGTTCTTAACATCTGAGTCAGTTGCTTTATTTTTTATGTATAATTCGTATTTTTTGGAGAGCTTTTACCTGTCCTGAAGATCATAGGAAAATTTCTAAACCTCCATGCTATTTGTCAATTGACCTGGAAGCCCATCACTTTAGATTTTTCTCCATATCAAAAAAAAATAACTTGGAAAGATTACATGCATTGAATTAAAAAAAAAAAAAACCTTGAGTTCCAATAACAATACCATCACTCATATTCTTTGTGAGTTTGGACAGACCACTTGAACTCTCTGTTCATCAGTGACTTCATTGGTAAGTATGATGAAACAGTTGATCTAGATAGCCTCTTGTATTCTTCTCAACTTAATACAATGCCTGAAACACAGAAAGAACTTGATAAATATTTATCTGACTGAATTGTTATTGATGATCTTTTGATTAATGAAGAAATGTGAAAAATATCATTTAATTATTAACTCATTCAGAAACAGCACACAAGTGAAATTAAATGCCTAATTAATGGATTTGCACCTAGTAGAGGTGAACAAGAAGAGGCAAACCACTTGTTCAAGGACCTGCAAAAAGGATGCTAATTTAGGTAGAAGTAGGAATGCATTATATCTGAGGTTATTTCAAATCTGAGATTCTGTAATTCTAAATTTCTAACCCTAAAGAAATCTAGAACTACATATAGTTTTTATAAGGTTCTCTTAATATGAGAAAACTTGGCTTTCAGTTAGTGAAGTGCCTTCTTTTGTCAAACAAAAGAAAATGACAACAAATATTACATAAAAATCATGTTTGAATTGTTGGAAGGTAATGAAATTTATTTTTGCTGGTTTAGAAGCAGCAAATTTTAGACCTGTAAAAAGACTTTAAAATAGTTGAAATCATATGATTGTATCAATAAATGCTGGAAAAGCCCTTGACAAAATACAGCACTAATTTCTACTTATAACACTAGAGTAGGAATAAATGGATAAATGCTATCTACCTAAAACCATCAACAAACATTACATGCCATGGGGACAGGCTAGAGGCATTCCCATATGATCATGGTGGAAACAAGGATGCCTATTATGACCACTACTATTCAATATTGTATTAGAAATGTTAAATTCAGCAAAAAAGAGAAGAAAAAGAAATTGAAGGAATTAGAACTGGGAAGGAAGAGACACAACTCTTACTCTTTGCAGATGACATGAAGGTATACCTAAGAAATCATCTAAACCCAAGAAATCATCTGAAAAACTACTAGAAATAATTAGCAACTTCAGCAAAGTCACTGATATAAAATAAACCCTCATCAATCTTCAACATCTCTGTATATGACTAGCAAGATGCAGGAGAAAGAGAAAGAAAGAGAAATCCTATTCAAAGTACCTTCAGTAAAATAAAATACTTGGGATTCTACCTGCCAAGGCAGACTCAGAAACTTTTTGAAAAGTTACAAAACACTTCTCACACAAATAAAATCAGATTTAAATAACTGGAAAAATATCAACTGCTCATGAATAGACAGAGCTAATGGAATTAAAATGAAAATTCTACCAAAAATGAAACTACTTATTTAGTGCCTTACCACTCAAACTTTCAAAAAAACCTACTTAAATGAACTGAATAAAATCGTAACTAAATTAATAAGGAGAAACAAAAGTCAACAATATCAAGGGATTTAATGAAAAAAAAAAGTACAAAAGAAGGTACCTTAGCCTTACCAGATCTAAAATTATATTATAAAGCATTAGTCATCAAAACTGTCTGGTACTGGCTAAAAAAATAAAGTGGTGGATTAGGGGAATAGACTAGGTGCAATAGTAGGAAATTATTATAGTAATTGGCCCTATGATTAAATTCAAAGAGTCCAACTATTGGGATTAAAAATTCTCTTTGATAAAAACTGTTGGGAAAAATTGGAATTTATTATGGAAGAAACTTGGATTAGACCAACACCTTACACCCTATACTAAGATAAGTTCCAAATTGACACAGGATTTAGACATAAAAAACAATATTATAAGCAAACTAGATGATCAAGAAGTATTTTATATGTCAAATGTACGGAACGGCAAGCAGTTTATAACCAAGGGAGAGATGGAAAACATCATTAAAAACTAATCGGACAATTTTGATTACATCAAATTAGAAAGTTTTGCACAGAAAAAAACAATGTAACCAGGATTAAAAAGAACTATAGTAAGTTAGGAAACAACTTTTACAGCATTAACAGCAACATGGGAGTGATGTTGAAACTTGAAGGACTTGCTCATTCCATCAGTGCAACAATCGGGAACAATTTTGGGTTGTCTGCAAAGGAGAGTACCATCTGTATCCAGATAAGAAGCTGTGGAGTTTGAACAAAGTGCAATGACTATTCCATTTAATTTAGAATAAAACAGATAGCTTATTGTCTGAGCTTGTTACCTCTTAAGACTTCTCTTCTCTTTAAGGATATGATTTCTCTCTCATCACACCCAATTTGGATCAAGGTACAACATGGAAACAAAGGAAAGACTGAAAGAGTGCTTTCTGTGGGGGGGGGGAGGGAAGCAAGATTGGGGGGAAATGTAAAACTCAAATAATATCTTTAATAAAAATAAATTTAAATTTAAAAGAAATTTAAAAAATTAAAAATGGCATTAATTGTCTCTCCCAAATTTTTAAGCTCCTTCCTTATTTCTTCAAGGAATTTTTTCTGTGCTAGAGACCAGATTGTATTCTCCTCAGAGGTTCCAGGTCTCTCTGAGTTGGGGTCTTTCACTTCCAGGAATTTTTCTATAGATCCACCTTTCCTCTGACCCTTCTTCATTATGCTAACACCTTGAGTTGGGGGTGGGGCTGGTTCACCTGGGCTTGAGGTCGCTAAAGGCTTTACTGAGTGCAGTTTCTCTGGCTGGCCAGTGGGAGGTGCTGGTTGCCCTCTCTGGAATGTCTGTGACCTTGGTTGAGAGGCCTTATCCCTTTGCCCAAAGGGAGGAGTTGGAACTATTGAAGTCTTTTGCCTTCAAACAATGTTTGGCTTTACCCTGGCCTGAGGTCATTCCTCACCTGGGCTGGTTTTTTTGCTCACACACCTGGGCCTGAGGCAGAAGTAGTTTGCCTTTGTTTGGGGAGAGGCCTCTGTGCAATGGAGGCATGCCCTCAGAGTTTCTCAGACCCAAGCAGCCTAGGGATGGTGTCTGCGGCTCTCCTGCACCAGAATTCTTCCCCAAGCTTGGTCCTGTAGCTCCAGGTGGACAGCACCAACACCAGCACCTCTGCTTCCCTATGTACCCAAGCCCCTTTCATCCAGCCCCACCTCTGATCCAGCAGGTCCAGCTCTCTGGCCATCAGACTCTGGATTCCAATTCAGCTGTTAATTTGGCTGATCCAGGGCTGATCCTCCCTCTGAGCCCAGACTCACCCTCCCATATTCGGCCAAACCTGCAGCAGGAGACAAATCCGGAGGTAGATATTCTTTCTCCTGGCTTTTCTTTCTGGGTTTTGTGGGTCAGATTTCTTTCAAGAGGTTTGTTTCATGTGATAGATGGGGAAGAGATCAGGAGACTTTAGAACTCTTTCTGTCTTCTCTCTGCCATCTTGTCCAGAAACAACTGCTACTTCTGAAAAAGATCCCATTTCTAAATGATGCAGAGAAATTAGTCTAATTTTTAAAAAAAAAGCCATTCCACAATTGGCAATTCGTCACATGATATGCAAAGGCAATTTACAGATGAGGAAATCAAACTTATCCATAGTCATATGAAAAATTTCTCTAAATCACTAATTATTAAGGAAAAGCAAATTAAGGCATCTCTGAGGTACCACCTCACACCTCTCAGAATGGCCAATATGACTAGAAAGAACAATGATCAATGTTGGAAGGGATGTGGGAAATCTGCCACACTTATGCATTGTTGGTGGAGCTAGAAACTCATCCAACCTTTCTGGAGATAAATTTAGAATTATGCCCAAAGGGCAATAAATATGTGCATACCCTTTGCTCCAGCAATACCACTACTAGGTCTATACCCTGAAGAGATTATGAAAAAGGGTAAAAACCTCACTTGTACAAAATATTCATAGCAGCCCTGTTTGTGGTGCCAAAGAATTGCAAATTTAGTACATCGATTTGGGAATGGATTAATAAACTGTGGTATATGTATGTCATGGAACACTATTGTTCTATTAGAAACTAAGAGAGATGGGAATTCAGGGAAGCCTGGAAGGACTTGCATGAACTGATGTTGAGTAAGATGAGCAGAACCACAAGAACAGGGTGATGATCAGCCTTAATGGACTTGCTCATTCCATCAGTCCAACGACCAGGCACAATTTGGTGGTTCCTGTGATGGAGAATATTTGTATCTAGAGAAAGAATTGTGGAGTTTGAACAAAGACCAAAGACTTTAACCAAAAGTTATCTTTTCATGTAATTTTACTATCTCTTATACTTTATTTTTCTTCCTTAAGGATATGATTTCTCTCTCATCACTTTTTAACTTAGATCAATGTATACCATGGAAACAATGTAACGACGAACAGACTACCTTCTGTATGGGGTAGGAATTAAGATTAGGGGGAAAATTGTGAAACTCAAAAATAAATCAAGAAATTAATTTTTAAAAGGTTGAGGATTTTTTAAACAACTTAAAATAGGAAATCTTAAGCTTTGGAAAAAATAATTTATGTTAGTCAGCATGTCATTTAAAATAGATGATACAGAGCAAATTCCCCACAATCTTCTATAAATTCCCCTGGCTAAAATATAAATGAGTAAGGAAAGAAGTTCAAATACAACTTACAGATTTATTGCTGTTGTTCAGTTATTTCCTTCTCCAGCTCATTTACAGAAATGGAAGCGAGACAACCAGCATTAAATGCCTTGCCCAGGTTCACACAACCAGTAAGGGTCTGAGGTACTGTTTGAAATAGGTGCTTTAGTGTTCAGGCCAGGTGCTATATCCACTGTGCCTAGATGCCCACTTTCTTCCTTAGGGAAACCATTGGAGTTTTTTGAATATGGTGCTATTATTATTGGACCTGTTCAGCACTTGTTATAAACCAAACCTATTAATTCTACCTGAACATTCTTTGCTGTATCTTGACATATCATTCTTTTGATTGTTAAGTAATTCATTAAAATTCCTGACTTGTTTTAAGATAAAATATTCTCTCTTCTTGCCTTTCCTATTTTGAAATTGTGAAGCTGATTCTTTGAAATTAAGTAAGACAATATTTATATAATTTAAATTTATTATAATACTTTACATTTAAAACCCTATTCATCTTCATCAGTGAAATCCAGTCCAATTTTCTATTCTATTAAAAAAAAAAACTTTTAGGACAATGAGGCTAAACTCTCTGGTGTATTACTTATTGGTCCTAGTTTTGGGTCCTAGGCAAACAAATATGATAATTTCTCATTTCAATCCTTAATATTTAAGTGACAGAGTCAAACGATGAATGAATAAAAGAGATTCTCTGATCCCAAGTTCAACCATCTTTACCTTACCATACATGGTTAAGGTACCCTGTTTTGCTTTATTTTTCCTCATCAGCTTATACTGGTGTTATACGGCTTTTTGAAAAAGTCCTCAACAATTTAAAAGCCATTTCCTTCATTTTAACTCTATAATATAGTGTTATTGTTTAGTTAATATACTTGATCCAACATTCAGCAAATTCTAAGTGCTCTGTACATCTTTTTAAAGTGCTATCATTAACTAACCACAAGAACTATCTTGGAAACTACCCCCATCCTTTCCCTGTTATATTTGCTTCTTTCCAGTTGTTCAGATTTGAGGTTAGTTTTTTTTCAGTTGCTGCGGCAGCTTTGGCTTTTCCAAAGGACATTGATCTCACAGTTCTTGGTGCAGTATACCATCTATCAGCTGTTTTAGTTTATCACATTACAATTTAGACTCTATTTTGTCAGCTTTGAAACAGTATTTCAGATTCTGCAGGGGGAATGTGAGATCTCAAGACAATTCTGTACTTTTCTAGGCTATCTTGCCACTTTAAAAATGTTGTCAGAGATAGTATTATTTGGCAAAGCCTGTCTGAATTATGCTACTGCAAATCTGAGCAGTACAGCTAAACCAAATTGATTTACCAAGGGGTTAGCTGCATTCCAGTGACACATAGCTCCTGGAATAACTCAGGAAAATCATTGTTCATACAGTGACATATTCAGATAGAAAGCATGCACTTCTCCAGTTCAAATCATAATAATACATTGATGCATTTAAGACATATTTTTATTACTAATTTGAGAGGAAAGGAAAGTTTCTACTTTAAGTAATGGGGTGATATCTAAAGCCATAAACTACTTACAATAAATGACTCTTCATTTCTTTTGTAGCAATATAGCAGAACTGGTGCTCCTGAGGAGAAATACCACTATGCAGAGGGAATGTGAATGGGGCCAAGAGTATTTTCAGCACAGAAATTACAGAAGCCTTGATGAAAGTCTGAATTTCCTGAAGAATATCTTTATGTCTTCAATGAATGTCCCCTAGAATAGCCTTACCACCTGGGGTACCATGCTCAGAGGATATATTATAATACTAACTGTCATTTATATAGAGATTCCCATTTTTGCAAAGAGCTTTACATACATTATCTTATTGGAGTTTGATAGTGGCACTGTGTGGTAGGTAGCTATTACAGATATGATTACAGATATAACACACAAGGAAACTGAGCCTCAAAGTGATTACATTTACATGATTCATCCAGAATCACACAAAAAATAAATATCTGTAATTTGATTTTAGCTTACCTTTTCCTTACTCTAGGTTGAACATTCTTATCTAATGCATAGTTTCACCTGTTTAAATTATTACATTTCCTAGGTTTTTGAAAACACCTGCATTCATAATTTTTTTTCTGCATCAATATCACTACTTACAAACTTACATTTGAAACTTAGGTTTCTTCCTCAAATAGTTTTGGGATGCTAGTTATGAAACAAATTGGATTCCAAAACTTGTTCCTTAAACTCTGTATTGCAACCTGTGTTAGACCCCATCACAATTCGTTTTGTACCTTGGTTCTCCTCCTGTGCTGAATCAGCAACTTCCAGTTTTGTTTTGATGTTGATGGATGATGACATGTGTTTAGTTGGGAGATTTTCTGTAGCTTTTGGATTCCCTAATCTAGAGGCCACCCTAAGCAGCAAATGACCTGATTTCTCCTCTATCTCAACACAGATAGCTCCAAATATGACCCAGTGAATTTGATATCTAGTGATTGTCACAACAAAGAAGTATTATTATGCACCAGCAGAAATCCTACAGCAGGACAAAAATGTCTATGCCCCAAAATTTGAGTATCTGTGACTTGCCTAAGCTAAGAGGCTGGTAGCAAAAGACTGTAGTCTAAGGGTATTGTTTATTAGCATTCTTCTCTTCAAAACAGTGGTACATTTTTGTGGTTCTTGATTTCTTTTTCTATAAATTCAGCGGTAATTCCTTTACATCTTATTGTTCATATACTCAAAAATCTCGAGTTTTGTTGACACTACTCTGCCTTGTTTTTCCTCTTTCATTTTTTTCATCTCAACCTCAATTTTGTATGACATGGATCCATGTCAGCTAATCTCGTTTATTCATTCATTGATTCATTCACTCATTTTCTCTCTCTCTCCAATCTCCTTTCTTTCATTCTTGCTTGCTTTCTTTCCCCCCCCTCATCTTCCCTTGTCCCCCCCTTTCTGCATCTCTTCCTTTCTTTTCCACTCCTTACCTCTCTCTGCCTTATATCTCCCTTTCTTTCTCTCTTTACCCTCTTATTATTGGGTCTGCCTTTCTTGCCCAGGGTAAAAGTGGACAAGCAACTGATAGATAGTTTTAATATAGGATGTCTAGTTCCTTAAAAAAACTCAGGTTATGTTACCATCTTCTTTATCGTTATTGTTATTATCATCTTTGGACATGCCTTAGCATTCTTCTACCCGTGTTTCTCATCAAATCTGAAAACGAAATTATGAAATCCTCATGGGGGATGCTAAAAGATAGACTGAAAGAAATAATGAAGATTTAGGGAGAGTCATAATCAAACTCTCATTTACCACACACACCCCACCCTGCCCTGGTCTTTGACTCTTCATTAGTTTTTTTTTTATATCTAAATATAAATTTTAATAAATACAAGCTATATGAATAAAATTTCTATTTCTATTTATCTTTGTATATGCAGGCACTCAGAAGGAGAAAAATAGATTTTCTACAACAACAACTACTAGAATACCAAAAAGAAATTAAGCAAAAGAGAAAAATGAAATGAAAAAAAATTAGCTTAAAGCTGGAAGAAAAATAATTTGTTTCCTAGACCAAGTAATAAAAATTATCCCTTTACTCCTTTAAAAATAAAGCAGGCCATATGTGAATAAATTATTCCACTAGAAAGAAAAGGATATTAAGAAAAAATTAAAAATTACTGAAGAAACAGAAGATATTTGATATCAAAAACAATTCACCAGATCAAGGAGAAAAATTTAAGAATCACTGTACTTTTAGAAAACTATGGTTAAAAATGTCTTAACATCATAGTTCAGTCCTATTACAACTAGAGGACAAAATGGAGGAAATCAGATTACTTTCATTTGATAGAAAATTCAAAAGGTACAAATATTCCAGAAATTTCATAGCCAAAATAAAGAATACAAAATCCCAAATTAAAATACCTGCTCTTTAATATCTTCCACTCAATTTTTTTATCTTTTGGGGATTCTACCAAAATCCCAAATCCCAAATAAAAAAATATTTCACACCATTAGAAAGTAGTTCAACTATCAAGCAACTATAGCAATTTCTACCATATATTAGAAGAATTCATTGACTATATATTTTTCAAAAGAAACAAGATTCAACCAACAATAATTTATGTACATGTATATATAATTTTATATATTATACATAAATCTGTGTATGTGAGTTGTATATTATTTCTAAATATAATTATGTTATTATACATGAACATATGTGTTTTTCACATAGAAAGGTTATTTATTTATTGAATGAATAATTGTAATTCACATCACTATAGAACTTAACAAAGAACTCTCCTTACAACTATCCTGTTTATAATGCAAATATTATTATCCCCATTTTACAAATGTGTGATGTTTTCTTTTCTTTATTTTGCAAATGAACTTTCATTTATTATTACTATTATTACAATGATTTTGTTATAAAAGTAAAAATAAACCCTCCCCCTCCCCCAAGAAAATGAGAAACCTCAAGAATAGTGAGAGAGAGAGAGAGAGAGAGAGAGAGAGAGAGAGAGAGAGAGAGAGAGAGAAATGTACTTCAGTCTGTGTTCAGATTCCAATGGTTCTGTCTCTGGGGTAAGTTGCTTTCTTTATCATAAGTCCACCAGAAAAGTTGCTTCAGTACTTTTCCCAGAGTGTCTACTACTAGCTGTATTTCCCTTCACCCTATTCCTCTCTAATTTCATTTTATTTTATTATATTCTCTCTCTCCTTTCATCCTGGCCCTGTCCAAAACTGAGTGGTATCTGAGTAACTTCTCCCTCAATGTTCCCTCTCTTCTATCATCTATTCCTCTCTTCCCTCCCCCCATTTCCCCTTATCCCATCCCTTTCTTCACATTTTTCTCCATGGTGAGCTAGATTTCTATACCTTATTAAGTGTGTATGTTATTTATTCTCTGAGGTATTTCTGAAGAGAGTGAAAGCTCACTCATTACCCCTTGCCTTCCCCCTTTGCACTTCATTGAAAAAGCTTTTTCTTGACTCTTATGTGAAATTTCTTAGCTTCTTCTTCATCTCCTTCGCGGTCCTCCTAGTACTTTCCTTATCAACCATTGACTGCATGCATGATTTTACTATATGATACCATTATATTCTGCTCCTTCCTATGTCCTGTCTATATATGCTCCTTCTAACAAGCTCTTATAAATGAGAAAGTACATATAAGTTATTAATATATTCAACCCATGCAGGAAGGAATACAAACAATTCAATATCATTTAGTTTCTCATAGTTAGCCCTTCTCATCCATGCCAATTATGGTTCACCAGAGTCCTGTAGTTGGAGAAGAAACTTTCTGTTCAGCTCTGGTTATTTCAATAGGAACGTCTGAAAATGCCGTTTCATTGAAAGTCATTCTTTTCCCCGAAAGAGGATGTTCAGTTTTACTGGGTGGTTGATTCTCGGTTATAAACCAAGATCTTTTGCCTTTTGGAATGTAATATTCCAATCCCTATGAGCCCTTAATGTAGATGCTGCCAGATCCTGTGTAATCCTAAATATGGAAACTCTGAGTTGAATTCTTTGCTTCTGGCAGCTTTTATAATTTTCTCTTTGATTTGGGAGTTTGGAAATTTTGCTATAACATTCCTGGAAGATTTTCTTTTGGGAGCTCTTTCAGGAGGTTGCTGGTGAATTCCCTCAATTTCTATTTTACCCCCTGCTTCTAGGATCTCAGGGCAATTTTGCTGTATTAATTCTTGAGAAATAAAATCTAGGTTCTTTTCCTGGTCGTGGCTTTCAGGTAGCCCAATAATTTTTTCATTATTTCTTCTGAATCTGCTTTCCTAGTCAGTTGCTTTTACCCCATGAGATATTTCACATTTTCCTCTAATTTTTGAATTTTTTGGAAGAGTTTATTTGTTCCTAATTTCTTTCAAAGTCATCAGGTTCCTTTAGGTCCATTCTTCATTTGAAGAAATTATTTTCTTCAGAGAGTTTTTTTTAATCTCCTTTCCTAACTGGACAATTTTATTTTTTAAGGCATTCACCTAATTTGCCTTTTGCTTTGCTTTTTCCTTTAGGCCTAAACTGGTTTATAACACATTTCCTTCAGTATTTTTTTGTATTTCTTTCACCAAGCTGTTGATTTGATTTTCATGATTTTTCTCTATCACTCTCATTTCTCCTCCCAATTTTTCCTCCATCTCCCTTAATTGCTTTTCAGATCTTTGTTTACCTCATCCATAGTATGAGTCCATTTATATTTCTCTTGGAGGTTTTGGATATGGAAGCTTTGAGTATGTGTTTTGATCTTCCATGGGACCAAAGTAATTCTCTATGGTCAGATTCTTCTTTTTCTGCTGTTAACTCATTTCCTCAGTCCAAGACTAATTTACAGCACTTCCAAGGTTTTTTTTTGGGGGGGTGGGAGGGACACCCCACTGTGACTTTTATTCCTCCAAGGTCTTTATGCTCTCTTGCCTGTGCTTGGATATATAGATGACCACAGCACTTCCCTCTGCCCTGGAGCTGTAAGGAGGGACCCTGCTTGACTATCTTAGTATGGATGTCCAAACTGCAACCTGAATCAGAGTGTGTACAAACAACAGAATCTGACCCCAAGAAAGAGCAGAGAAATATCATCACTCTCCCCTGACCCCGGAGGTGCAGTCTGCTTTTTCCAGATTCTAGCTGCAGGTTCTGTGGCCAGTGCTACCTCATTCCACATTCATTCTGGTATAGCAGAATTCTCTCCCCATTCCTTAAAGCTGCTTCCAGTGATCCCTGGGCTGGTCTAGGCTGTGACCAGTGCTTTTTCTAACTCCTTGTCCTGATGAAATACAAATTTCCTGCAGAATTTCTAAGTTATCTTGGACTGGGAAAATGTATCACTCAGAGTTTCTGTGGGTTCTGCCCCTCTAAGATTTGTCTAGAGTCATAATTTGATGGCTTTTGGAGTTTTGGGGATAAGAAGTTCCCAGGAAATGCTGCCTTCAAGCCACCATCTTGGCTCTGCCCCCTGTATACAATTATTTGAAAGAAACTTTCTGATGATGTAATAACATTTCAATAATGGTTGGGGGAGAGAACAAGTTTTCTTTCTAAAGTCTTTATTGAGTATTAAGAATTAAATGAAAAAAGCAAAAAGAACTCGTATGTCTAAGTTGAAAAATGGTTTTCTTCTGAAGGTTTTATTAAAGAAAAGGAAATTTACTGCCTCAGTCACTGTTGCCAGGAACAACAAACTTTAGGAGCCAGTGTTCATTAGGGCCTGACATCCCATGTCCAAAGTTTCAAGGAATTGACAGAGAAACTTATCAAAGAAACAATGAATTTACTAGCAACACTTCTTGATGTAGATTGACTGGATTTCATCCCCAGACACATATAGTTTAGTCACATTAAATGAAAAGAGAAACATATTAGAAGACTTGTTCTATAGTCCAAAAAAATTTTAAATAGAAAGGTCATATTAAATTTCTACTATGCTCTCACCATTCAACATTTCCTCACTCTCCACTCACGCCTAAAACTTACAGGGCTCACAGGAATGACTGATGAAACATATTTAGGAGCCATAAATCATGGGTTTAGGTTCTACATTTGACATATACTAGTTGTTGAATGGGGGCAAGTCAAAACTTCTGGGAACATCACTTTACTGCTCCATAAAATAGGAATAAGAGTACCTGTAGCACATCTCTTACAAGGTAGTCAGGTGGATTTAATGAGTTAGTATATTTACAGCCATAATAAAAAAAATATTTCAGTCTTTTTTCACATCAATATTAATAGAATATCTCTATTAAACTCCTACTGCGTGGTTTCACCAAGAAGTGATCTTAGATTTTCAAAAGTTTTCCCAGAGAAATCTAAACTCTCTCCTCAAATGAACAGGGCAGAACTGCATAGTATATGGATCCAGTTCTCATTCCTTTACCATCTGATACTTCTCTCAGCTGTTTGAAGAAGTTAATTATCACGTTATCTTTAAAATGATGAAGATTTTAGCTATTTCTCCTTTCAAAAATGTTTCACTATATTATAGAGAATCTGTATTGACAGAAGGAGTATGTACACAAAAGAAAGAAGAGTTCAAAAAGAAATAAGGATATATTGAAATGGAAACAAGTTATATATTAATATAATAGCTGATTATTATGATTAATAAATAATAACTAATAAAACTGATGCACCTGGATAAATAATATAAATGAGTACAAAAAATTCTGTATGATAGATGATTGCATTTGTATTGCAGATTACTTAGTCTCAAATGTGGTGTGAAATGACAGAAGGACATTCCTTAAAGTGATTCTCATTCAATTATTTGAGGACAATACACCTGAATCATTTGTCTCTTAAATAAGAACTGACTTGACAATGGAAATAGACTTTTCAGGACACTCAGACAATTTCAGAAATGTAAATGTATTAGTTAAGTGTTAGCCCCTTGCTTTAAAACCTTTATGGGAAAGAAAGTTGAACTGCTTCTATACTTTTCCTTTTGTAACTTTTATTGGTTTCATAAATAGTCCTTCCAACCAAGGCCAATGGAAATAGTTCAGTGGATAGATCACTGGCCTTGGATTCAAAAAGATGGGAGTTCAAACTCAACTTTAGAAACTTGACTCTTACTAGCTTTGTGACCTCAGGCAAGTTATTTAACCCTTACTTGCATTCAGGACCATCTCCAAGTCCTCTTGATCCATATCTGGCCAATGGACCCAGATGACTCTGGAGAAGAAAGTGAAACTCATGACTTAGCACAGCATCCTCTTCACTCAAATTTGGATACACTGCTTGTCATGGTATCTTCTCCCTGATTTGCTTTGAAAATGGGGTCTTCTTCAAAAATTGAAGGACAACCAAGCATGATTATAACGAAAATATTATGGTATAGAGAAATGTCCCTTTGAATAGCAAATTCAGTTACAGTTGGCTTCTATTCCTGGCTCTACCAGTAATTACTGCTTCAGTTCTAGGCAAATAATCTCATCTCCTGTCCTCAAATACTTTATCTGGGTAGTGGGAGGAATAAGTTCTATCTTACTCAGGTAATAGCTTTATTTTGGTTCCTAATGAGAAAATATGTGCAAAAAAAAATATAGAAAACATAAAGAACTATAAATACAAAGTCATGTCATACTGTCTGATATTAAAGTTTTGATTCAATCACTTGTACTTCATTTTCAATCTTCTATTTTTTCCTTTGTCAAAATAATTCATTTTATTAATTCTTTAGTAAGCATATATGTATATAACTTTATCTATGTGTATTTATGTGTATATGTATAAACACACAGACAAGATTATATTTCATTATCTGATGCTTCTAAGTGTCCATAGGGAGAGTTACTTTTATATATAAAGCCAGGCCATTGGTAATATAAATCCTTTTTCTTCTTTTTATCATCAACTAAAAATTCATTAATTCATAAATGTCACCTTTTTTAGGTTTTTTGAAAGCAATGGGGTTAAGCGGCTTGCTCACGGTCACACAGCTAGGTAATTATTAAGTGTTTGAGGCCAGATTTGAACTCAGGTACTCCTGAGTGCAGGGATGGTGCTCTATTCACTGTGCAACCTAGCCACCCCTTATAAATGTGACTTTTGATAAAATTTCTCCCAAATGTGAAAACAATTTTGAATTGATGTAGGAATTTAAAGTAAATAATATTAGTAGAGAGAGACTATGTGCAGAAGAGACAAAGGTTTTAGGTTATTCATTGGGTCTAATTTGTAGTATTTGGGGAAAAAGTCTCTCCAATAGCATGGTAAAAGCAAAAAAATCAAATGTGAAGAGGTTTAGGAGTAAGTGGATGGCACAGAATTGGAGGCAGTTAGTGTAGACTATACTTTCAAACCATTATCAGTGAATTAAGACTAAAGAGAGTTAATGATAGTTTCAAAAGGAAAAAAAAAAGTTCAAGGGAGGAATTTTATTTTTACTCCCTTGAAAGGGAAATGGAACAAGCATTTATATAATGCCTACTATGTGCATCATATAGTACTAAAGTGTTGTAAAAATATTTTATTTTGTCTTCAAAACAACCCTGGGAAGTAAGAACTGTTATTTTCCCTTTATTGCAGATGAAAAAACTGAAGCAAACAGAGGTTCTATGAATTGGTTGGTATCATGTAAATATTAAATGTCTGAAGCCAGATTTGAACTTAGTTCTTTCTGATTCTACCTCCTGCACATCATATCATCTGTCTCCCTGCTAAAACTTGTGCCCACTTATTGGTGTATGACATCAATGAGTACAGATGGAACACCCAGGAAGAAAGAATCAAACTGAGTAAAAGTGAGAATAAATATTCAAAGACTCATAAAAAAGAACAGCCCTAGTCGTGTGTAAAAATGTCTTACTGACAAGAGAAGAAAAAAGAAAAACAGATAAGTTCACTACAGCCAACCTTAATCTTCTCACTGAAGAAGAAATTATAGACCATAACGTAAATATAATATAGTCAAATTGGAAGTTGATTATGTTAGATTTTCTAATATTTCTTCCTTCCCTAAAGAAAGATTTCAGAAATTGAATTCAGCCTACAGAAATAATTTATATTACAATTACTGTATTTGTATAGCAGCAGTTCACCAATAGCTATGCTATGTCTTCCCCAACAGTATAATCAAAGCAAATTTGCAACCAATACAAATTGGTCTCTCAAATACTGCAATTATTCCCAAGTGAGAATAGATGTGTTTGGAATAATGTCAAATCCATGATGATGATGACTCAGAATGAGAAGAAATTATATTTATCCATTTTATTGCAATTTTCATCTTCTTAAATACTTGAGAATTATTAATTGGTCTTGAAATGAGGCAAGTTAGGTTTTCTAAAAACACTGAGGAGAGAAAATGACTTGTAAATGACAGAGAAGGAGTTAATGTGGCAGTCTTCTATGTAACATCAGTCAACATTTCTTGCTTTAGTTTTAAAGACAAAAGTTTCTGTGTGTGTGTGTGTGTATGTGTGTGAAATAATATTCTTCAGGAATTTGAAACTGTTAAGAAAAATTCTTATTGATATTTTATTTTATTAATTGTTATGAGTTTTTCAACATTCATTCACATGCATATTAATGTTTCAAAATTTTCTTCCACTCTCCCTTCCTACCCTTTTCCCCTCAGCAGCAAAGTTTATTGAACACTGTACATGTGCATTTCTTTTTCAAATTCATATACATTAGTCATTTTCTGTATAAGGAATTAGGACTAAGGAAAGAGAAAGAAAACCATGGGATAGCAAGGAAAAGTATAAGATAAATTTTTAAAAAGTTAACATACTTTTCTTTCAGATTCCATAATTTGTTGGGGGGGGATTTTTTGTTGTTTTGTTTTAATTTTTTCTTTATCTGGATGTGGATGGCATTGTCCATAACATATCTCCCAGTGTTATTCTAGCTCTATGAAATGCAGAGAAGATCTTCATCCATCAGCATTGATCAGCTAACAACATTGGTATTAATGTGTGCAATATATGGGTTTTATTCCCTTCACTGTCAATTGGCTCTTCCCCCTTTATTCAGCATCAGTTCCTGTAATTCTTCCCATGCTTCTATAGATTCCAATCATTCATAATGTCTTATAGAACAATAGTACTCCATATATTCCCCAATTGATGGGCATCCCCCTCAATTTATAATTCTTTAACACTACAAAATGAGCTTGGAACATGTGGAACATTTTTTCCATTTTTTATGATTTCTTCTTGTTATAGGCTTAGTAGTGCTCTTTGGCCATGGTTCCACATTGCTCTCCAGAATGTTTGGATTAGTTGACAATTCCACCAACAGTGGATTAATGTCCCCATTCTCCCACAACTTCTCCGTATTTATTGTTCTCCATTTTTGTCATTGTATCCCATCTGATAAATGTGACATGTTACCTCAAAGTTGTATTAATTTGCATTTCTCTAGTCAGAAATGATTTGAAGCATATTTTCACATGATTATACACACACACACACACACACACATGTATATAAACATTGATGTCTTTGTGTGAAAACTGCCTGTTCATAACCTTTCACCAATTTATCAATTGGGGAATTACTTGTAAATTATAAATGTGATTCAAATCCCAATATACTTTGTAAATGATACCTTCATCAACACTCCTAGGTATGAAAATTGTTCTCTAGTTTTATGCTTTTCTCTTAATCTTGGCAGCATTGATTTGTTAGTGCAAAAGCTTTTTTTTAATTTAATATAATAAAAAATCATCCATTTTGTAATTTATAACATACTCTAATTCTGTTTTGCTCATATTTTTCTCCCCTTTCTATAGATCTGACAGAGGATTTCTTGATTTGTTAATTGGTCTATGGTGTCACCCTTTATGTCTAAATTCTGTATCCATTTTTACTTATTTTTGCATAGGGTATAAGATATGGATCTCTCTATGCCTAGCTTTTGCTATGTTCTTTTCACAATATTTTTCACAACCC
Source organism: Macrotis lagotis (assembly GCF_037893015.1). Lineage (NCBI taxonomy): Eukaryota > Metazoa > Chordata > Mammalia > Peramelemorphia > Peramelidae > Macrotis > Macrotis lagotis. Next base: position 390,849,723 of record NC_133666.1, read on the forward strand.
AGAAATTAATGCCTTTGAGTTTGTCAAACAATAGTTTACTATGGTCATTACTCTATTTCTAAATCAGTACCAGGCAGTTTTGGTGACTTCCACTTTATAGTATAGTTTTGGATCTGGTAGAGCTAGACCACCTTCCTTTACATATTTTTTCATCACTTCCTTTTTTTTTGTTGCTCCACGTGAATTTTGTTACTTTTTTTCTTACTCATTAAAATAGATTTATATGACATTGAATAAGTAATTTAATTTGAGTAGAATTGTAATTTTTATTTTATTAACTTGACCTAACCATATATAACTGACATTTTTCCAATTATTTAGATGTAACTTTTTTTGTGTGAAAAGTGTTTTGCAATTGTGTTTATATAGGTCCCAAGTTTTCCTTGGGAAGTAGATTCAAAGTATTTTATGTTGTTTGTGGTTACTTTAAATGGAATTTCTCTTTCCAACTCTTGTTCTTGGGCTTTGTTGTTCATATATATATAAATGCTGATGATTCATGTGAACTATCCCATTTGTTATATGTTCTCCAAACTTGAATGCACATTCCCTTATACTGTATATGTAGATGAAAATGATTGTCATAAACTTTACTAGGCAGTATCAGAATAGAAAAATTAATAGATGTTTTGGACCTTTTATTCTTAGTATATAGCCTTCATAATTACTCTTTTCTAAAATCTTATTCTGGATGACTAATTGATGTCAGCTGAAAATGAATGAGTGGACTTTCAACCAAGATGGTGGGGAGAAGACAGGCACAGTTCTAAAGTCCCCTGATCTTTCCCCATCTGTGATATGAAACAAACCTCTTAACCTAAATCTAATCCACAAAACTCAGAAAGAAAAGCCAGGAGAAAGAATGTCTACCTCAAGATTTGTCTTCCTCAGTTGTGGATGAGTCCAGGCACAGAGCGCAGATCAACTGTGGATCAGCATGATTCACCATGGGGTTGGAGCCCCCAGAGCCAGAGTGCCCAAGAGCTGGACCTGCTTGATCAGCGGTGGGGCTAGGCCATAGGGGCTTGGGTCAACTAGGTGCAGAGATATTGGTGTTGTCACTGACCATCTAGAGTTTGCCAAGAGGGATGGGGGCGGGGGGAGTTAAGGTGCCGGAGAGCTATGGACATCATCTCTGGGCTCCTCTGGTCTGAGGAACTAAGTCTATGCCTAAATTACAGCTGGAGCCTCTTCCCAGAACAAAGAGTTACAGATGACTTCTGCCCCAGGCACACGTGTGTGAGCAGCAGAAACAAAGGAGCTGACAATAGGAAGAGGATGACCTCACTGCCAGGGTAAAGCCCACCATTGATTGGAGACAAAAGTATTTAACAGCTTCAATCACTCCCTCCAGGCTAAGGGAGAAGGCTTCAATCAAGGTCACAGACACTCCAGAAAAAGCCACCAGCACTTCCTACTGGCCAGCCAGAGAAATTTACTCAGTGAGCAAATTCTCTAGCACCCCTACTGGCCAGCTGTAGATATTGCACAAAGTGAGTAAAGCCTCTAGCTATCCCAAAACCAAACCTCTGTGAACCAGCCCCTCACTAACTCAAGGTCTTAGCAAAATGAAGAAAGGTGAGTGGACAGGTGGATCCATAGAAAAATGCTTGGAAGCACAAGGACCTAGCTCAGAGAGACCTAGAACTTCTGAGGAGAATATGATCTGGTCTCCAGAACAGAAAGACTTCCTTGAAGAAATAAGGAAGGAGTTTAAAAATCAATGGGAAAATTTGGGAGAATCAATTAACACCCTGCAACAACAAAACAAATCATTAGAGAATGCAATTGGACAAATAAAAAATGAGATTAATTCTCTCAGATCCTGAATTGGGCACATGCAAAAAGAAAATAATTCTCTCAAAACTTCAGTTGGTCAGATGGAAAACTCTTTTAAAAAGAGAATTGACTAATTGGAAAAGGAGTTGCAAAAGGTAAATGAAGAAAACTCCTTGCTGAAATACAGAATGGAGTCTGCAGAAACTAATGACTTCATGAGACAGAAAGAGCCTGTTAAACAAAACCAAAAAATAGAAAAAATAGGAAAAAAATGTAAAATATATCATCAGAAAAAATGACTGACATCGAGAATAGATCAAGGAAGGGCAAGCTGAGAATTATTGGACTTCCTTGAAAAGAAAAAAGCCTGGACTTAATATTACAGGATCTAGTGATGGAAAATTGCCCTGATATCATGGAACCAGAGCACAAAGTAGTTATTGAAAGAATATCCTGCAAGCAGCCAGAAAGAAACAATTTAAATACCAAGGAGCCACAGTAAGGATTACACAGGACCTGGCTGCATTAACATTAAGGGATGGAAGGGCCCGGAGTAAGTTATTCCAAAGATCAAGGGAGCTTGGAACACAGCCAAGAATTCACAGTCCTGAAAAGTTGGGCCTTCTTTTTCAGGGGGAAAAGATGAACATTTAACAAAATAAAAGAATTCCAAAAATTCCTGATGAAAAGACCAGAGCTAAATGGAAAATCTGGACATCAACAGGAGGTGCAAGAGACATATGAAAAGGTAAAAAGAAAAAAGAAAAAGGGGGTAAAGAAAAAAAACTGCTATCCAATAAGTTGAAACTGGCTATGTCCCAGCATGGGTAAAAAATTCTCATAATTCTTGAGAACTGTAACTCTAACAGAGAAATATACCTAGCCATAAGTAAAGGACATTCATGACCTATCCGTGAGACTGCTATGCAAAGGGATATAACTGGCTATAACCCTACTTGGGAGAAAGACCCTAATAACTCTCAAGACTAGTAACTCTATTAGATTGAATGTATTTAGCTAGAAGTGATGGATACTCAGAATTTTCTATGACTCAGATAGAGTGATTGAAAAATGCCTCTTCCTTAAAAAGGGGGACAGGAAGGAAATGGGAGGAAGGAGGGGACTGAATTGGTTAAATCTCATTACATAAAGAGGTACAAAATATCTAGGGTAATAGAGGGGGGAAAGGAAGGTAATGAGAAACACCTGAATCTTTTTCTCATCAGACTTGGTTAATGTTAATTTAAACAAATACTCAGTAAACTTAAAAAAATCTAACCTTTCAAGTATTAAAAGGGGAAAAGGGGAGAGGAGGACAGAGATATGAAGAGGGAGAAAAAAGGGGAACTTAGAGAAGGAAGGGAAGGGAAAAGGAAGGGGAGAGTGTGGTGTGTGTATATAGGAAGGCAATCAGAGTGAAGGGAATTCAGAAAAAAAATTCTGGGGAATATGGATAAAGAGTGGGAAAAATGGGAATTACAAACAGAGGGAAGATACCATGGAGGACAATAAAGAGTAATTATAACTTAGAATGTGAATGGGATACACTCTCCCTTAAAACATAAGTGTATAGCAGAGTAGATTAAAAATCAGAATCCTACAATATGCTGCTTAAAAGAAACTTATTTAAGCAGAAAGATACATATAGAGTAAAGGTAAAAGCTTGAAGTAAAATATATTTTGCTTCAGCTGCTTTGAAAAAAAGCAGGAGTAGTAATCCTTGTCCAAGATAAAGCAGCTGCAAAAACAGATAGTGTTAAAAGAGATAAGGAAAGAAACTATATCCTCCTAAAAGGTACCATAGATAGTAAAGTGATTTCAATACTGAGTATATATGCACCCAATCAGATAGCATCCAAATTCTTAGAAGAGAAGCTGAAAGAACTACAGGAAGACATAGACAGCAAAACTTTACTAGTGGGAGACCTCACCATCCCACACTCAGATCTAAATAAATTGAATCATAAAATAAAAGAAGAAAGAAGAGGTAAATAGATTGTCAGAAAAACTAGACTAGATATGGTAGAATTATGGAGGAAACTGAATGGGGATATAAAGGAATATCCCATTTCCTTTGCAGTACATAGAACTCATACAAAAATTGACCATGTACTAGGGCATAAAAATCTAATGATCAACTGCAGAAAGGCAGAAATTGTGCATAAATCTTTCTCAAAACACAATGCAGTAAAAGATATATGCAATATTGGGCCAGGAAGATATAGACCCAGAACTAATTGGAAACTGAATTACCTCATTTTAAAGAATGAGTAGATCAGACAACAAATTATAGAAAGAATTAATTATTTTATCCTAGATAATGACAATAATGAAACAACATACCAAAACCTATGGGATTCACCCAAAGAGATTCTTGGGATGATCTATTATATCTTTAAATGCTTACATGAATAAATTAGAGAAAGAGGAAATCAATGAACTAAATATGCCTTAAAAAATTAGAGAAAGAACAAATTAAAAATACCCAATTAAATAACAAATTAGGACTTCTAAAAATTAAAGGAGAAATTAATGAAATTGAAAGCAAAGATATATTTTTAAAACATAAAGCCATTCCCCAACTGACAAATGGTCAAAGGATATGCAAAGACGATTTACAGATGAGGAGATCAAAGAAATCCTTAGCTATATGAAATCATTAATCTCTAATCATTAATTATTATAGAAATGCAAATTAAAGCTTCTCTGAGGTACCACCTCACACCCCTCAGACTGCCCAATATGACCTCAAAGAATAATGATCATTTTCAGAAGGGTTATGGGAATTCTGGGACACTACTACAGTTTTGATGGAGCTGTGACCTCATCCATCCTTTCTGGAGAGAAGTTTGGAACTATGCCCAAAGGTCAACAAAAATATGCATACCCTTTGATCCAGCATCACCACTACTAGGTCTATATCCTGAAGAGATGAGGAAAAAGTCAAAAACCATCATGTTTACAAAAATATTCATAGCAGCCATGTTTGTGGTGGTAAAGAATTGGAAATCAAGTAAATGTCCTTCAATTGGAGAATGGCTTAACAGACTATGGTATGTGTTTGTCATGAAACACTATTGTTCTGTTTTAAACCAGGAGGGATGGGAATTCAGGGAAGCATGGAGACATTTGCATGAACTGATGCTGAATGAGATGAGCAGAACCAGAAAAACACTGTATACCCTAATAGCAACATGGCAGTGATGATCATCCTTGAAGGACTTGCTCATGCCATCAGTGCAACAATCAGTCACAATATGGGGCTCTCTGCAATGGAGAATACCATCTGTGTCCAGAGAAACAATTGTGGAGTTCGAAGAAAGACCAAGGACTATTACCTTAAATTTAAAAAGAAAAACTGATATCTTATTGTCTTGTCTTGCTATCTCTTATACTTTATGTTTCTTCCTTAAGGATATTATTTCTATCATCACATTCAATTTGGATCAATGTTTACCATGGAAACAATATAAAGACTGACAGATTGCCTTCTGTGGGGGTGGGGGTGGGATGTAAGATTGGGGGAAAAATTGAAATACTTAAATAAAATCTTTTATTTAAAAAAATAAGAGGATTTCCGGCCAAGATGGTGGAGAGAAGACAGGCACAGTTCTAAAGTCTCCTGATCTCTTCCCCATCTATCACATGAAACAAACCTCTTAAAAGAAATCTGAACCAGGAAAACCAAGAGAGGAAAATCTACCTCAGGATTTGTCTCCCGCAGCAGCCTTGGTTGAGTACCTGCAGGTGAGCCTGAGCTACCAGGGAAGATCAGCCAGACCAACATCTGAATCGGAACCGGGAGTCTGAGGGCCTGAGAACCAGACCTGCTGGATTAGCGGTGGGGCTGGACGTAGGGGGCTGGGTTCCGCGGGGAAGCAGAGGTGCTGCTGTTGGTGCTGTCCCCCTGGAGCTTGGGGAAGGGGCTGCGGGGAGAGGTCTGGTGCAGGACAGCTGTGGACACCATCCCTGGGCTCCTCAGGTCTGAGAAACTCTGAGCCCACACTTCCATTGCACTAAGGCCTCCTCCCAAACAAATGCAAATTATTTCTGCTCAGGCCCAGGTGTGTGAGCAAAGAACCAGCCCAGCTGAGGAATCACCTCAGGCCAGGGTAAAGCCCACAATTGATTGAAGGCAAAATAATTCAATAGCTCCAATTCCCTCCCTCAAGCAAAGGGAGAAGGCCTCTCAACCAAGGTCATAGACACCCCAGAGAGGGCAACCAGCACCTCCTACTGGCCATCCAGAGAAACTGCACTCAGTAAAGCCTTTAGAGATCCCAAGACCAGGTGAACCAGCCCCACCCAACTCAAGGTCTTAGCATAATGAAGAAGGGTCAGCAGACAGGTGGATCCATAGAAAAATTCCTGGAAGGGAAAGACCCCAACCCAGAGAGACCTGGAAGCTCTGAGGAAAATACAGTCTGGTCTCCAGCACAGAAAGACTTCCTTGAAGAAATAAGGAAGGAGTTTAAAAATCAACTGGAAAATTTGGGGGAGACAATTAATACCTTGCAACAAGAAAACAAAGCCTTAGAAAGTACAATTGGACAAACACAAAAGGAGAATAAATCTCTCAGATCATCAATTTGACAATTACAAAATGAGAATAATTCTCTCAGATCCTCAAATGAGCAAATGCAAAAAGAAATTAATTCTCTCAAAACCTCTATTGGTCAAATAGAAAGCTCTTTCAAAAGTAGAATTGACCAATTGGAAAAGGATAATGAGGAAAACTCCTCCCCCCAAAAAATAATGAAGTCCACAGAAACTAATGACTCCATGAGACAGCAAGAGTCAGTTAAACAAAATCAAAAAATAGAAAACATAGAAGCAAATGTGAAATACCTCATCAACAAAACCACTGACCTCGAGAATAGATTGAGGAGGGGAAACCTGAAAATTATAGGACTTCCTGAAAACACTGAAGAGAAAAAAAACCTGGACGTAATATTACAGCATCTAGTGATGGAAAACTGCCCTGACATCATGGAATCAGAGGGCAAAGTAGTTATTGAAAGAGTACATCGATCCCCATCAGAAAAATATCCTAAAAGGAAAACACCAATGAATGTTGTGGCCAAACTCCAGAACTATCAGATAAAAGAGAAAATCCTGCAAGCAGCCAGAAAGAAACAATTTAAATATCAAGGAGCCACAGTAAGGATCACGCAGGACCTGGCTGCATCAACTTTAAGGGATCGAAGGGCCTGGAACAAGATATTTTGAAGAGCACGGGAGCTTGGTATGCAGCCAAGAATCTACTTTCCTGCAAAGCTGAGCCTTCTCTTCCAGGGAAAAAGATGGAAGAATTCCAAAAATTTCTGATGAAAAGACCAGAGCTAAACAGAAAATTTGGATATCAAACAGGAGGTTCAAGAGACACATGAAAAGGTAAAAAAGGGGGGGGGCAGTAAGAGGAAAAAAAATGCAATCCAGCAAGTTTAAACTGGCTATATCTCAGCATGGGGTGGGGTAGAGACTCTTACAAATCCGGAGAAATGTAACTCTAACAGAGAGAATATACCTAGCCAGAAATGATGGACATCCATGACCTTTCCATGAGACTGACATCTAATGGGATGTAACTGGCTTTATCTCCACTGGGGAGAAAGACTGTAATAATTCTCAGGAATTTGGACTCTATTCAACAGAATATCCTGAACTAGAAGGGACAGACACTCAGAATTTTCTATGACTTAGACAGAATGATCTAAAAAAAATACACTACCTCCCTAAAAAGGGGGACAGGAAAGAGACAGGAGGAGGGAGGGGATTGAATGGGACAAATCTCATTACATGACGAGGTACAAAAAACCTATGGTAATAGAGGGGAAGAAGGGAGTAGGGGAAAAGCACCTGAATCTTCTTCTCATCAGACTTGGCTTAAAGTTAACCTACACATACTCAGTTAACTTATAAAACATCTAACCTTTCAGGAAGTAAAAGGGGAAAAGGGGAGGGGGGACAGAGAAAGGGAAGGGGAGTGGAGGACATAAGGGGAAATAACAAAAGGAAGGGAACAGGGAAAGGCAAAAGAAAGGGCAGGGTGTGATATAGGAGGGCAAACACACTGAAGGGGGTGGTATTCAAAAACAAAATACTGGGGAATATGGATAAAACGGGGGTAAAGGGGAAAAAATACAAACAGAGGGAAGATAACACAGAGGGCAATAAAGAATTAGTAATCATAACCTTGAATGTAAATACGATGAACTCTCCCTTAAAACATAAGCAAATAGCAGAGTGGATTAAAAACCAGAATCCTACAATATGCTGCTTACAAGAAACTCATTTGAAGCAGAGAGATACATACAGAGTAAAGGTAAAAGCTTGGAGCAAAATATATTTTGCTTCAGCTGAAGTAAAAAAAAGCAGGGGTAGCAATCCTTCTCTCAGACAAAGCAGCAGCAAAAATAGATAGAGTTAAAAGAGATAAGGAAGGAAACTTTATCCTCCTAAAAGGTAACATAGACAATAAAGTCATTTCAATATTGAATATATATGCACACAGTGGGACAGCACCCAAATTATTAGAGGAGAAGCTGAAAGAATTACAGGAAGACATAGAAGGCAAAACTCTACTAGTAGGAGACCTCAACATCCCGCTATGAGATCTAGATAAATGAAATCATAACACAAATAAGAAAGAAATTAGGGAGGTAAATAGATTGTTAGAAAAATTAGATATGGTAGACTTATGGAGGAAACTGAATGGGGATAGAAAGGAATATACCTTTTTTCTCCACAGTACATGGATCTTATACAAAACGTGACCATGTACTAAGACATAAAAATCCAATGATCAACTGCAGAAAGGCAGAAATAGTGAATATATCTTTCTCAGAACACAACACAATAAAAGTCATATGCAATGCTGGGCCAAGGAGATATGGACCCAGAACAAATTGCAAACTGAATAACCTCATCTTAAAAAATGAGTGGACCAAAAAACAAATTATAGAAAGAATTAACCATTTTATCCTAGATAATGATAATAATGAAACAACATACCAAAGCCTATGGGATCATTCAAAGCAACTCTCAGGGAATATATTATAGCTCTAAATGCTTATATGAATAAATTGGAGAAAGAGGAAATCAATGAACAAAACAGGCAACTAAAAAAATTAGAGAAAGAACAAATCAAAAATCCCCAGTCAAATACCAAATTAGAAATTTTAAAAATCAAAGGAGAAATTAATAAAATTGAAAGCAAAAAAACTATTGAATTAATAAATAAAACCAAAAGTTGGTATTATGAAAAAAACCAATAAAATTGATAAACCTCCAGTCAATTTGATTAAAAAAAAGAAAGAAGAAAACCAAATTGCTAGTATTATAAATGAAAAAGGTGAACTCACCACCAATGACGAGGAAATTAAAGTAATAATTCGAAATTACTTTGCCCAACTTTATGCCAATAAATTTGATAATCTAAGTGAGATGCATGAATATTTACAAAAATATAAGTTGCCCAGGTTAAATGAAGAAGAGATTAAATACCTGAACAACCCTATCTCAGAAAACGAAATTCAACAAACCATTAGTGAACTCCCTAAAAAAAAAAAATCTCCAGGGCCTGATGGATTCACAAGTGAATTCTACCAAACATTTAAGGAACAATTGGTTCCAATCCTATATAAACTCTTTGGAAAAATAGGGAAAGATGGAAATCTGCCTAACTCTTTCTTATGAAACCAATATGGTACTGCTACCTAAACCAGGAAGAGTTAAAACAGAGAAAGAAAATTATAGACCTATTTCCCTGATGAATATAGATGCAAAAATCCTAAATAAAATCTTAGCAAAATGACTAAAACAAGTCATCACTAGGATAATACATTTTGATCAAGTAGGATTTATTCCAGGAATGCAGGGTTGGTTCAATATAAGGAAAACTGTTATTGTACTCAATTATATCAATAACAAACCTATCAGAAATCATATGATCATATCAATATATACTGAAAAAGCTTTTGACAAAATACAGCATCCATTCCTATTAAAAACACTAGAGAGTATAGGAATAAATGGACTGGTCCTTAAAATAATTAGCAGTATCTATCTGAAACCATCAAAAAGCATTATACTCAATGGGGAGAGGCTAGAAGCATTCCTAATAAGATCAGGGGTTAAACAAGGGTGCCCATTATCACCACTACTATTCAATATTGTATTAGAAATGTTAGCATCAGCAATTAGAGAAGAAAAAGAAATTAAAGAAATTAGAATTAGGAAGGAAGAGACAAAACTCTCACTATTCGCAGATGACATGATGGTCTACGTAGAGAATCCCAAGAAATCATCTAAAACACTCCTAGAAACAATTAGCAATTTTAGGAAAGTTGCAGGTTGTAAAATAAACCCCCATAAATCCTCAACTTTCCTATATATCACTAGCAAGAAAAGGCAGGAAGAGCTAGAAACAGAAATTCCATTCAAAGTAACCTCAGACAGTGTAAAATACTTGGGAGTCTATTTGCCAAGACAGACTCAGAGTCTTTTTGAAAACAATTATAAAACACTTCTCACACAAATTAAATCAGATTTAAATACCTGGGCAAATATCAACTGCTCATGGATAGGTAGAACTAATATAATAAAAATGACAATTCTACCAAAACTAAACTATCTGTTTAGTGCCCTACCAATCAAAATTCCAAAAAATTACTTTAATGAGCTAGAAAAAATTGTAAGTAATTTCATATGGAGAAAGAAAAAGTCAAGAATTTCCAGGAGCTTATAATGAAAAAAAAATGCAAACGAAGGTGGCTTAGCACTACCCTATCTAAAATTATATTATAAAGCATCAGTCATCAAAACTGTTTTGTATTGGCTAAGAAATAGAGTGGTGGACCAGTGGAATAGACTAGGTGTAAAAGCAGGAGAGGATTATAGTAATCTGCTGTTTGATAAACCCAAAGAGTCAGGCCATTGGGATAAAAACTCCCTCTTTGATAAAAACTGCTGGGATAATTGGAAGTTATTTTGGAAGAAACTTAGATTAGACCAACACCTCACACCCTTTTTCCAAGATAAGATCCAAATAGTTACAGGACATAGACATAAAAAACAATACTATAAGCAAATTAGAAGATCAAGGACTACTTTACCTGTCAGATCTATGGAAAGGGGAACAGTTTATGACTAAGGAAGAGTTGGAGAACATCACTAAAAACCAATTAGATGATTTCGATTACATTAAATTAAGAAATTTTTGCACAGATAAAACCCATGTAATCAAGATCAAAAGAAAAGTAGTAAATTGGGAAACAATCTTTACAAATAATTATTCTGACAAAGGACTCATTTCTAAAATAAACAGAGAACTGAGTCATTTTTAAAACAAAAAGCCATTCCCCAATTGACAAATGGTCAAAGGATATGCAAAGGCAATTTACAGATGAGGAGATCAAAGCAATCCATAGTCATATGAAAAAAAGCTCTAAATCATTAATTATTAGAGCAATGCAAATTAAAACTTCTCTGAGGTACCAGCTCACACCTCTCAGATTGGCCAGTATGACCAGGAAGGATAATGATCATTGTTGGAAGGGATGTGGGAAATCTGGGACACTATTACACTGTTGGTGGAGCTGTGAACTCATCCAACCCTTCTGGAGAACTTTTTGGAACTATGCCCATAGGGCAAAAAAAATGTGCATACCCTTTGACCCAGCAATAACACTACTGGGTCTATACCCTGAAGAGATGAGGAAAAAGGGTAAAAACTTTACTTGTACAAAAATATTTACAGCAGCCCTGTTTGTGGTGGCAAAGAATTGGAAATCCAGTAAATGCCCTTCAATTGGGGAATGGTTTAGCAAACTGTGGTATATGTATGTCATGGAACACTATTGTTCTATTAGAAACTAGGAGGGACGGGATTTCAGGGAAACCTGGAGGGATTTGCATGAACTGATGCTGAGTGAGATGAGCAGAACCAGAAAAACACTGTGCACCCTAACAGCAACATGGGAGTGATGGTCAACCTTGAAGGACTTGCTCATTCCATCAGCGCAACAATTGGGAGCAATTTTTTGCTGTCTGCAAAGGAGAGTGCCATCTGTATCCAGGTAAGGAGCTGTGGAGTTTGAACAAAGTACAAGGACTGTTCCCTTTAATTCGGGAAAAAACCCAGATGTCTTATGGTTTGATCTGGTTACCTCTGAGAATTCTGTTCTCTTTAAGGATATGATTTCTCTCTCATCACACCCAATTCGGAGCAAGGTACAACATGGAAACAAAGTAAAGACTGAGGGAGTGCAATCTGTGGGGTGGGGGTGGGGGGAGGGAAGCAAGATTGGGGGAAAACTGTAAAACTCAAATAATATCTTTAATAAAAATTTAAAAAAATATGAATGACTGAAGAGGAAGTGCACCAGTGGAGACATAAAGCTATAGTTCTATAAAAGTTACACTCTAATCCATTGGAGTTACCAGAACCTTTGAAGTAAAATTTTGCAGTTTATCTCAGTGGATCCAAGATTGCTCTTGAGCAGGCAGCATATTTCTAGTATCTATACCACTCTAGGGATGAGAACTGATCCAAAATGCCAATGCTCCCTTATGAAGTATTGTCATGGTGGTTCATCCTTTGTTCTTGAAGAGAAGCAATAATATCATGAGGGTACTGTCTTGACTTGGGTGTGAATTGGATGTAAGTGAGGCAGAGTTAACTAAGGTTGTCACCCTTCCTCTCTCCTCAAGTCACTGAAGTCCAGTGAAGCACAGAGCAGGTACGGTGGAGACTTCAGTGGACTTGGAGTGAAGAAGGAATGTGTTCAAAACCTATTGCAGTTACCAGTCATTTGATCATTTACTTGACCTTTATCAGTCTTAGTTTGCCCACCTGTAAAAGGAAGATAATTGCTTCTACTTCCAACAGTTACTGAAAGGATCAAATAAAATACACAC